>NC_074701.1:4987076-5064576 GCF_029448725.1 Salvelinus fontinalis
CTCAAGTGGAACTAGTGGTGTCTCGGCCCATTGGGTAAGTCAGGAATAAGAGTCTCTTACCTTTGATGAAAAGACGGTGAACCCTGATAGATACTCTCTGATCAAGTCTCTGTTTGTATATTTAGTACTGGTGAGATAATGCTTAGGTTAGTCCATCTCCAATTTAGTTCCCCCCCTTGCTTTCCAAGTTGTACGTTCATACACTTCCCCTCATGGATTTACAAGGAATGTACTGGTGTAAGAATTAGGGTGGAAACTCGCTTCAAACAATTCAAAACATCAATCCGATGTTTGACATTTTTTTAATGTCGAGTGAACGAGTGCACTTTGAGGAGAAGGGGATGAAACAGAATTGGTCTCATTTGAATTGAGTTTCATTGTTCACACACTCCATCCACATACAGTACCAGTCAAAAGTTTTGACACACCTACTTATTCAAGGGTTTTTCTAAATTTTTTATATTTTCTATATTGTAGAATAATTGCGAAGACATCAAAACTATGAATTTACACATATGGAATCATGTTGTAAATAAAAAAGTGTTTAACAAACTAAAATGTCTTTTAAAGTAGCCACCCTTTGCCTTGATGACAGCTTTGCACTCTCTTGACATTCTCTCTTGAGTAGGTGTCCAAACATTTGTCCGGTACTGTACATACATTTGGTTTTTATTTTGAACAGTTGTCTCTTTCTGACTTGTTTTGCTCCTTCCTAAAAAAAATATTTATTTCCAAACATTTGCGAAGGGTGAATAAAGTCTATCAGTAAGTAAAGCTACAGTATTAGTGTCTCCTTCCAACCCAAATTACCCAAGCCCCCCACCCCACACCACCCACCCCCACACCATGTGACCATAGAGCTGAAGAATGGCCAAATGAGTAGCCGCAATAAGGGATTGTAAAAGTGTATACTGGGTTGTAACATTTGTGTTTATTTCTCCTAGTCCTTTTACATTGACCCTACTCTTCCCTTCTGTTTTTACCTACCAATATGTTGCAGTCAAGGCAACGCTTAACAACGGTGTCTGTGGACTTGTGTTATACTGTCCTGTCAGATTGTAGTGTGACTTTGACTGATATGTCTCTTTGGCTGATTACAGTGATATCCCAAGAATCCCAGACACGTCCCACCCTCCATTAGAATCTAGTAGGTATCTCCTCTGGTCTCTCTCTCTCTCTCTCTCTCTCTCTCTCTCTCTCTCTCTCTCTCTCTCTCTCTCTCTCTCTCTCTCCTCTCTCTCTCTCTCTCTCTCTCTCTCTCTCTCTCTCTCTCTCTCTCTCTCTCTCTCTCTCTCTCTCTCTCTCTCTCTCTCTCTCCCTCTCCCTCTCTCTCTCTGCTACACTGTATCTCTCTTTCTTTTCAAACCTAGTTGTTAGGGGTTTAACTGGGCGAGATGCATCTTGTCTTATTTCTGCCCTCACAGCAGGTTCCAGTTCATTTGAGTCCCAGAAGATGGAGCGGCCATCTATATCGGTCATGTCCCCCACCAGCCCCAGTACACTTAGAGACCACCCACAGCTAATGCCTGGACAGCTTGCAGTAAGTATACACCAACAGCTGTGTGTGTGTGTGTGTGTGTGTGTGTGTGTGTGTGTGTGTGTGTGTGTGTGTGTGTGTGTGTGTGTGTGTGTGTGTGTGTGTGTGTGTGTGCGTGTGCGTGTGTGTGTGTGCACTCAAAAATGTGGGATTATTATGTATTTGTATGTGATAGTAATCTGGTTTATGGTGATCATTTCCATTGTGTGTGTGTGTGTGTGTGTGTGTGTGTGTGTGTGTGTGTGTGTGTGTGTGTGTGTGTGTGTGTGTGTGTGTGTGTGTGTGTGTGTGTGTGTGTGTGTGTGTGTGTTTCTGTATGTGTTTGTGTGTGTGTTTTCAGGTACTGCCCGGACAACTTTTAGTGAGTCCATACCAAAGGATTGTCATGTATTATGTCATGTATCATCAGTGCAGATATTTGGGGTTTTGTTATATTTAAGCAATAAGGCCCGATGGGGTGTGGTATACGGCCAATATACCACCGCTAAGGGCTGTATCCGGGCACTCCGCATTGCATTGTGTCTAAGAACAGCCCTTAGCCGTGGTATATTGGCCATATACCACAAACTCCCGAGGTAACTTATTGCTATTATAAACTGGTTACCAACGTAATTAGAGCAGTAAAAATGTATGTTTTGTCATATTCATGGTATACGGTCTGATACCATGGCTGTCAGCCAATAATCATTCAGGACTCGAACCACCCAGTTTATAATTGTATATAGTCTGTAGCCAACATCATGCCGTTTAAGATGGGACTTTAAGATTGTCTCCTACTGATCATGTATGTGTGTGTATCCATGTGTGTGTTCAGGTCAAGCTGTGGTATGATAAGGTGGGACACCAGCTGATTGTGAACGTGGTACAGGCTACAGAGCTGCCTCCCCGCCCGGACGGGCGACCCAGAAACCCCTACGTCAAAATGTACTTCCTGCCAGACCGAAGGTACGTTAACAAGGTCTATCACTGACAGACTTTCACATAAAATAGTCTGTAGACAGGAAGAAACCAACAACAAATGTTAACTCCTCTGTGTGTGCGTGTGTGCGTGTGTGCGTGTGTGCGTGTGTGCGCGTGTGTGTGTGTGTGTGTGTATTTAAGGGAGCTTGCAAGTAAGCATTTCGCTGCGCCGTTTATTCCTGCTGTAAACTGTGTACGTGACAAATAAATGCTCATTTGATTTGATTTGGTGTGTGTGTGCGCACAGCGATAAGAGCAAGCGGAGGACTAAGACAGTGAAGAAGAGTGGAGAGCCAAAGTGGAACCAGACGTTTGTGTACTCCCACATCCACCGCAGAGACTTTCGCCAACACATGCTAGAGCTGACCGTGTGGGACCAGCCTCGCTTACCTGACGAGAATAGCATGTTCATGGGAGAGGTACACACACACACACACACACACACACACACACACACACACACACACACACACACACACACACACACACACACACACACACACACACACACACACACACACACACACACACACACACACACACACAGAAAGAAACACAGACACACACAGGAATCAAATTGAATATTATTGGTTACATAGACATATTTTGCAGATGTAGCGAAATGCTTGTGTTCCTAGTGTAACAGTATAACTTTACGGCGTCCCCTCGCCCCGACACGGGCGCGAACCAGGGACCCTCTGCACACATCAACAACGGTCGCCCACGAAGCACGGTCGTTACCCATCACTCCACAAAGGCCGCGGCTCTTGCAGAGCAAGGGGCAACCCTACTTAATGTCTCAGAGCAAGTGACGTAACTGATTGAAATGCTACTAGCGCGTACCCGCTAACTAGCTAGCCATTTCACATCTGTTACACTAGCTCCAACAGTGCAGTAGTATCTAACAATTCACAACGATACACACACATCTAAAAGTAAAGTAAAGGAATTAAGAAATATATAAATATTAGGATGAGCAATGCCGAAATGGTATTGACTAAAATACAGTAGAATACAGTTACAGTGCATTCAGAAAGTATTCAGACCCCTTGACTTTTTCAACATTTTGTTACGTTACAACCTTATTCTGATGAAATAGTTTTTCCCCCTCATGAATCTACACACAATACCCCACAATGACAAAGCAAAAACAGGTTTTTAGAGATTTTTGCAAACGTATTAACAATAAAAAACTTGAATATTACATTTACATAAGTATTCAGACCCTTTACTCAGTACTTTGTTGAAGCACCTTTGGCAGCGATTACAGCCTCGAGTCTTCTTGGGTAAGACGCTACAAGCTTGGCACACCTGTATTTGGGGAGCTTCTCCCATTATTTTCTGCAGATCCTTTCATGCTCTGTCACGTTGGATGGGGAGCGTCGCTGAACAGCTATTTTCAGGTCTCATGGTCTGAGAGTCTTTAGGTGCCTATTGGCAAACTCCAAGCGGGCTGTCATGTGCCTTTTACTGAAAGGCACATTTTACTGGCTTCCTTCTGGCCACTCTATTATGAAGACCTGATTGGTGGAGTGCTGCAGAGATGGTTGTCCTTCCAGAAAGTTCTCCCATCTCCACAGATAAACTATGGAGCTCTGTCAGAGTGATCATCGGGTTCTTGGTCACCTCCCTGACAAAGCTCTTCTCCCCTGATTGCTCAGTTTGGCCAGGCAGCCAGCTCTATGAAGAGTCTTGGTGGTTCTAAACTTCTTCCATTTAAAAATGATGTAACGCAACACAATGTGGAAAAAATCAAGGGGTCTGAATACTTTCTGAATGCATTGTGCATATGAAACGTGTAAAGCATTATGTAAACATTATTATAGTGTCTAGTGTTCCATTATTAAAGTGACCAGTGATTATATGTCTATGTACATAGGGCAGGGGCCTATCAGGTGCAGGGTTGACTAACCAAGTGGTAACCGGCTAGTGATGGCTAATTAACGGTCTGATGGCCTTGAGATAGAAGCTGTTTTTCAGTCTCTCGGTCCCCGCTTTGATGGACCTGTACTGACCTCGCCTTCTGGATGATAGCGGGGTGAACAGGCAGTGGCTCGGGTGGTTGATGTCCTTGATGGTCTTTCTGGCTTTCCTGTGACATCGGGTGCTGTAGGTGTCCTGGAGGGCAGGCAGTGTGTCCCCGGTGATGTTTAGGGCAGACCGCACCACCCTCTGGAGAGCCCTGCGGTTGCGTGTGGTGCAGTTGCCGAACCAGGCGGTGATACAGCCCGACAGGATGCTTTCAATTGTGCATCTAGGAGTGCATGAATTGCTGTCATTGGCCTTGTGTGTAACTGATTGATCTTGTTTATATTGGTTACATATGTCTAGATCCTAATAGAGCTGGAGACAGCCCCGTTGGATGACAAGCCTCACTGGTACAAGCTGCAGACCCATGACGTGTCATCTATCCCCCTGCCCTGGCCATCCCCTTACATGCCCCGCAGAAACACAGACACACCCAGCAAGAAGCTGCAGCGTAAGTCACAGACGTGTGCATGTGCGATGTGTGTTCACAATATATCTGTTTGTAATCTATGTGGTCTACTTACCCTATTGTGTGTTAGTTGTATGTATGAGTAATGTGTGTGTGTGTGTGTGTGTGTGTGTGTGTGTGTGTGTGTGTGTGTGTGTGTGTGTGTGTGTGTGTGTGTGTGTGTGTGTGTGTGTGTGTGTGTGTGTGTGTGTGTGTGTGTGCGTGTGCGTGTTTGAGATATTACTGTATGTATGTATATAAATGTGGTTTGTGTGTGTGTGCCACAGGAGGTTGGCGGCACATTAATTGAGGAGGATGGGCTCGTGGTAATGGCTGGAGTGGAATAAGTGGAATGGTATCAAATATGCCATTTAATTTGCTCTGTTCCGCCCATTATTATGAGCCGTTTTCCCCTCAGCAGCCTTCTGTGGTGTGTGTGTGTGTGTGTTTGTGTCGGCATGCATGTCTATATCAATGTGGTCTGCTTACCCCATTCCTTCTGTCTGTGCCTGTGTTTTCCATATGTGCCAACCATTGTGCAGGTTCTCAGCGTGTTAAAGAGCCTGAGTACGATGACACTGGACCTATGCCTAAAGGTGGGTGGGGCCATGGGCATGCTGTCTTCTTACTGAGAGACACATTCCATCAACATTCTACAACCTAATATTTGGTTCTGTTGTCGTCAGAACACTGGGCCTCAGAAAACGACCCTGCTGTATTTGTGTGTGTGTGTGTGTGTGTGTGTGTGTGTGTGTGTGTGTGTGTGTGTGTGTGTGTGTGTGTGTGTGCTCATGTTAAAGCATGGACAGTGGGTAACTTTGAATTCAACTGGCATGAGTAGTTTGTTTTAGTATTGTCAAAGATCTGAGTGCTGCAATTGGCAGGTTTGCATTTATTGTCACAATTCTTGCCCTGGAGGCAGTTTTGCAGAGTGGTCACTAGCTGGCAAAGCCACAAAGTCATAAAATCTAATTTTAAACTTAACCGTAACCTTAATCACACTGCTAACCCTAACATTAAATTAAGACAAAAACAAAAAAATATATAATGAAGTTTTACGATATAGACAATTTCGGAAAATCTCTCAGTTCTGCCTCCAGGGCAAGATTCATGACAATAAATGTCAACTTGCCTGCAATTGTGCCAGTTTGGAACAATATATCGTATGTATGTTTGCTTTTTTGAACACAGCTTCTCTCCCCCTGTGGGTGTGTGTGTAGCTGCCGAGAGGGGTTCGCGGGAGAGGGGGAGGCAGCAGAAGGATCCCCATGCCACCACTCTGGAGGTGCCGGAGCAGAAGAGGACACCCCAGCATCGCTCTCGATCTGTCTCTCCTCACAGAGAGGAACAGGGCAGGGGGCGATCACGACCCGCCAATGTCCCCACCCAGAGGTGAGAGGAGAGGAGAGGGGGGAGAAGGGGTGTTGATGAAGAAAATGGGGAGGAGAGGAGAGGGAGGAGAAAACTTGAACGACCACTTTTTGTTTTGCCGTTTTCGTGACCCAGAACAAGTTGCGCTGAGAATATTGCTTTTACTATTATCCCTGCCAACACAGCCAACTTGCACAGTGTTACCACAGCTAAAAGCCTTGTTCTCCCCCCTTATCTCTTTCCAACTCTCTCCCTGTCCCATATCTCCATATCTCGCCCCTCTGTATCAGGAGTTTGGATGATGAGATCCACCATAGTAGGAGGTCTCGTTCTCCCACCCGCTACTACGACTCTACCAGAGGACACTACCAGGAGCAGGACTATGTAGATGACAGGTGTGTGTGTGTGTGCGTGTGTGTGTGTGTGTGTGTGTGTATGTGTGTGTGTGTGTGTGTGTGTGTGTGTGTGTGTGTGTGTGTGTGTGTGTGTGTGTGTGTGTGTGTGTGTACAATCAGGTGGCCATGGATTCCCTCTCCCTGCCATCTCTTTTAGTTCAGACAGTACCTTCGGTTTAATTTCTTCCTTTGTGTTCTTCTCTCTGTCTTTCTGTGATTCAGCACAATGAATTGTGGGGACTATGTTTGGATATGGCTGGCCACTTGTTTGTTTGGTCTCTGTTGTTTGTTCATTCAGACTCGATTAAGTTATTGCCATGAGACAAGAGTTGCTGTCATCGGAGTAGGTAGAAGTTTCCCCTAACCACTGATACAGGTTCAGATTTGTTCATCCCTTGTAATGGTTAGGGTTGGGAAATTGGTTAGTCATCTGATCCTAGATCTATGGTTAGGGGTAACTTCTACCTGTCCCATTGTTCTCCGCTGGCTCAGCTTTGTATCTCTTTTCTTTCTCTGTCCTCTGGTTTGGCTTTGTTGTTTACTTCCTCATGTGTCATCCATCCCCATGGTAACTACAGTGAGGTCATCCTGATCCACCAGTCAATGCGGGGCAAAAGTGCAGAATGCCTACACACTGAAAGGTAAACAGGTGTCATCACATGTTTTATTTGATATTGTAATATTATTAGTAGTAGTGGTAGTATTAGATATGATCATCATCCTCATTCGCACTATCCTTATCAGCCTTTAGCCTAAGCCTTTTTATACAGGAATATTGGAGCTGCATAAAGATGGATGTATATTTCTTGATGACTTCACTCAATCTCCTAAATGCGTCTTATTCTGTCATAATGTGTGTGAGAGAGTGATGGACATTTCAGTGTGTCCATCCTGTCCCGTGTGACAGTGACGCAACACACACCCACCCAGACATCAACACTGGGACTGTCCACTACTGACCGCACATAGCCTCTTTTGACCCTGGCCAATGCCTGAGGGGCTGCTAGTTATTCAGAGTTAGCGTCATGTAGCTATTCTCGTCCATTCATGGCCGAAATAATGTTACTCCAACATTAGAGGCCACTTTAGTTCAGTGCGTTACTGGACGGCAGGTAGCCTAGCGGTTAAGAGCTTTGGGCCTGTAACCCAAAGGTTGCTGGTTTGGAACCGACTAGGTGAAACATTTGTCGATGTGCCCTTGAGCAAGGCACTTAACCCTAATCGCTGCTGTTAGTCGCTCTGGATAAGACTGTCTGTAAAATTGTAAAAGATCCAGTATATTGGACAACGGTGCAATACTGTCCCAGTGAGCCCACCCACATAGGTAAGTGGTAAAGTATGGCTGGTAGAGGCTGGAAAAGCCTGACATACATGCACTCAGCTGGCATGCTGCTCTCCTGTCTTTCTTTAGTAGTATTTTAGGAACCATGTTTACATTCTGTTAATCCATCTTCCTCCTTCCCCGTTTTCTATCTACGTCTCCTGCATGCACACATACGTCACACGACTCACCCCAGGGGCTCTTCTAGACACAGTACCACACTACCCCCTAAGATGCCTCTCTTAGTCAATGGCATCCACAAGGACATTTACAGGTACGTGGAAGAAGAAGAGAGAGAGGTTGTGTTAGAAAATGGCTCCCCTCCCAACTTTGTACCGCCGTCAGTGTTGATACTTCTGTAGTTTTATGTTCAGGAGGTAATATCCCTTGAGTTGACCTCGTATAACTACATCATATGCACCCGACTGTATCCTGGTCTTACTGATGTTTATCTTCCGGATTATTTTGGGATGAATTCCATCAATTGACTTGGAGCAAGTATTGAAAGTAGTCCAGTTTGTGCTCCAAAAACAGTTATCTTGCCCATGTGAGTATTGTCCATAGTTGTAGGCTACCACATCCTTTCCCACTCTTGGCCTCTGTTTGTTTGACGTTAAGTTGTTTTTTGTCGTCTGTTTATTGCATGCTTTTTTATATGTGACTCTTTTCGTTGTCTTGAGTAAAGTTCCACACTGCCTGCATGTCTAAAGACTAGCTCAATGGTGCGTTCCAGCGTTGTCACGGCAATACGCAGCTCTTTCACACAACGTGTTCTCAGGTTTACAGACGAGATCACCATTAGGTAAGACACACACACCTTCAACCCTCAATGACCTCCTCCTACCATGTTCACGAAATCTTCTGACAACCGGAGAACAAGTCTCCATGACAACCTGGCTATCTCACTACCTGACAATGTCTTCAGTGTTGGGGAAGCTACTCTGAATATATATTTGACCAAGCTACCAGTTACTTTTCACTTTAAAAGTTAAGCTACAGTAAAGCTACCCTTTTGAAAAATATTGTTTACTTAACTTAAGTTACTATGAAAAAGTAGTTAACTACGAAAAAGTATCATATTTAAATCTGAAATGTCATGGACTAAAAACTATGTTTCAAGTGAGAATTTGGCAGGTGTGATGCTAACAAAAAAAAGGAAATTCTTGTCTACCACCCATATTTTATTTTTGCAAAAAAAGTAGTGTGTACTTCCAGTAGTTAGCTACACCACTACATGGTAATAAAGTATTTAACTACTGAAAACACTACCAAGATTGGAATTGAGTTCAAATACAACTGTCAATGCAGTTAAATGACTAATTGAAATACATATGGTTCACTACTCCCCAACACTGAATGACTTGTGTTGACTCCAATCAATCATCTAACCACTTAAAACAACGTTCAGACTGGCATGTCCTTTATGGTTTAGGTAAATAACATCTATTTCTTTTCCATTTTCCTCTTCTTTGTTCTGTGTCCGCTCCTCTCCACTACTGCATTGGATGGCATGTTATTGAGCTAGTGATCTACATACCTCTCTGGACAGGGTTAAGACTAGGAGTGCTAGCACCAACTGTCTGAACCCAGAAAGGAACCATAGTGTTCCTTCACCAGATCCCCAAAGGTACCAGCCCACTGACCTGTACACTGCCTGCATCCAGCCTCAGACAATCTACCACCTGTGTGTGTGTGTGTGTGAGAGAGTGGGAGTTTGTTGAGGACGGTGTGGTGGATGTAGTTTTAAGTACACTCTTAAGGTTTGTGTAAAAGGATTGGTATAGTACTAGTGCAAAGTAGTGCAGTATCTGTAGGAATCCATTCTCTTTGTAGAGTCTGCTGGAGTGACTGTTTGTACATAGCTACTTTATGAGATGCCTTAAAGGGAGGGTCCTTTTTTTGTGGGAGTAGTCTGAAATAATCTGTGCATTTTTGTGGTAACAGCCTTAAACTGAGACTCAGAAATATGATAGACCCATGAACTCGATACAGCCCCTATGAGAGTGCAGGTGATCGATGATGCATGTGTTTCTCTGTGTGTCCACCGGGGGTGCTGCTGGGTCTCAGCTGCTCCCAGTCTCTGCCCCGCAGACGCCCCGCCAGCCCCAGGATTCTAATCCAACACGCCTCCCCAGAAGACGACAGGTACCCCTTCCCCACCGCTCCCACCCCAACCCCCCATCCCCCCTGTTAGCAGTTGACCCCAACACTGACCCCCACACCTGTACTAACCTCAAATGCAAACAATGATAATTAGCTATCTTCTAACCCTAAACGTATCGCAATCGATCATTTTTCTCTATGGGACTATGTACAGGGTCTTTTGGCATAGTATGGACTAGTGTCTTGTGTTTGTTCTTTACAATCCCTGTGGTTTGTAGTTTTTATTCTAGAATCTAACGGTCTGTAGGTTGTGTTCCACAATCCAGATTGTATTCCAGCATTCTAGAAGCCTCTATCTTCTCCTTTAGAATCGCTGAGCTATCATGCTTTTTTAGTCTAGGAATTGATAAGGATTTCAGAAGTTTTTATCTGTCTACTGCATTGCCAACTGAGCTTTTATCATTATCGCTAATGTGTGTCTTTCATATTCATAACAAATTCAAAATAATTCAGGATTAAAGTTGAGTTTATATCTATGTGTGTGTGTGTGTGTGTGTGTGTGTGTGTGTGTGTGTGTGTGTGTGTGTGTGTGTGTGTGTGTGTGTGTGTGTGTGTGTGTGTGTGTGTGTGTTTCTCATCATGTCATCTCATCACCTTCGTGTTTGTGGTGTGTATGAAGCAAATGGATGATGGAACCTCTAGTACCTAGACAGGAGACAGTTAACCACCTCAGTGCCATGAAGAGGTACACACACACAGACACACACACACACACACACACACACACACACACACACACACACACACACACACACACACACACACACACACACACACACACACACACACACACACACACACACACACACACACACACACACACACACACACACACACACACACACACATTACTTGTTCAATGAATACATGTGTGATGCTTCTTCATGATCAGTGTTCCATACTCCATATTCCATTGATGTGTATTGACAACTTAATCAAATCAATCGCCTAACTGGCTTGTCTTCTGTAGAGCATAAGGCTAGACGTTTCATTACGAATAGAAAATCAGACTTCTCTCACTTACCCCAGCTGTTTACCCCTGTGCCATACTCTCTCCGTTTATTTATTCATCCCTCCATCCGTTTCTTTCTGTTTTCCACTCATCTCCCATCTCCCAGGCAAACTCGGAGCCTGGACTCATCCACCTGTCACACTCTGGGCAAGAAGCTCCCTGACAACGACAGGTAAGGGGGCCAACCATAACATATACCCTGTTTATCAACATCATCACTTCCGGCCCAATCCTCAAACTTTCATAAAATCTCCCATTCACATCAGTACGGAATTGAAATTAAAGTTTGAGTCGAGCATGTGAATCTCATTGCGAGATTCATCCTGCCATCATAGTCTGTCCCCTCCCACAAATTCCCAGTCTAGGATGAAGTTCACTTTAGACACTGATCTAACATCAGTTTCCCCCCACAATAATTGAGGTTAGGATTTGTTTGGGGTAAACTGATCCTAAATCTGTACCAAATGGTGACTTTTACCTCTAGTGGGGATTCCCCTCGTTTCTGTCCACCAGTTCATCCACATTACCACAATTTTAAACGCTGATTTTGGAATAATCTATCAGATTAAGTCACATACACATGTACTGTACTGGGCTGTAGTGCAGTACGGCCATTAGCATGGTGATGCTAACATAAGCATAGCGTGGGTCAGGATTCGCTGAGATGGAGGCAAGATGAGCTTGCGTTTGTAATTGGCTGTTCAGTATCAAGGTGGGGTCTTTCCTAATATGGAATCAGGTAGTTTGACCTGCACCTTTAACAATGTTTTCTTCTGAGATGTCTCTCACACTGTGTATGCTGATTTCAATATGTTTGACAAAGCTTCTTTTCTTTTCACCATTTTTCCTTTTTTTCCTCTTTTCCTTTTTGCCTCTATTCTGTTATTTTCTTTCATTTTTGCATGCTGCGACTTTGTGCACACGGTGTGTATGGTGTGTGTGTTGGGGCCCCCAGAATAAAGCCCACCTCCATCCTGAGGGGGTCCCGAGGACGGCCCCCTCCCCTGCGGCCTCTCGGTAAGGGGACCCTCCGAGAGTTGGCCCCGCGTTCACCCCAACCATACAGGTGCTGACCTCTGACCCCTCACCTCAGTCCCCTTGGGGGAGCGGCCTGAGAGAGAAAGAGCTGTTGCCTTCCTCCTCCATGATTCCACTGCCTATAATGCACTATTTATTTGATATTGTACCCCAGCCATGGGCCAGTGTGTGGTGGGTTGTGTGTGTGTGTGTGCGTGTCCATGTGCGTGTTTGTGTGTAAGTGTACACTGAGTGTACAAAACCTTAAGAACATAACATGACATAGACCAGGTGATTGTGCGTAGTACACTTCCCCTCACTTTCCTACCAAGTTTGACTCTGTCTAGTGCTCTTCTTAGATCCTATGTGTCAAAACTCTGTGTCTAACAGTGAAACTAGTAGTGGGTGCATTCTCTCATCCTCTCTCTCTCGTTCCATCTCGCTCTCTATCTCTCTCTCTCAGGGGCCACCTCCAAGGTGGTGCATCTCTGTCCACCTCAGTGATGTCCTCGTCAGCAGCTCGCAGGGTCAGACAACTCCCACAGGTCCCAGACAAGAGCAGCAGCCCCGTAGAGCAAGGTGTGTGTGGCTTCCTTGACTTGATTTTGTCTGTAAACCTGAGTGAGTGAGTGAGTGAGTGAGTGAGTGAGTGGTGATCAAATGTGGGTGTGTGGTGATTAAATGTGGGTGTGCATATTTCTGCTGATTTCTCCCTGTATGTGTGTGTGTGTGTGTGTGTGTGTGTGTGTGTGTGTGTGTCTAGCCCTAGCAGCAGAGGAGCGTGTTCGTCAGCTCCAGATGAAGGTGCAGCAGAGGGACTCCTACAGGAGTTCTGCTGCTCCGTCCACTTCTAGCAGGGACGTGGAGAGGGTGCTCAAGAGCAAACGCGAGGTCAGTCACCTGTCGCTTGAGGTCAGCCCCTAACCCTAAACCTCTTTGTATGTCGCCCTCTACATCTCTCTCTGTCCCTCTCTCTCTCGCTCCCCATATCTCTGTCCGCTTGTTCCTCTCAATTCAATTCAAGAGGATTTATTGGCATGGGAAACATATGTTAACATTGCCAAAGCAAGTGGAGTAGATAATATACAAAAGTGAAATAAACAATAAAAATGAACAGTAAACTCACATTTAAGTCATTTAGCAGACGCTCTTATCCAGAGCGACTTACAAATTGGAAAGTTCATACATATTCATCCTGGTCCCCCCGTGGGAATTGAACCCTGGTCCCCCCGTGGGAATTGAACCCACAACCCTGGCGTTGCAAGCGCCATGCTCTACCAACTGAGCCACACGAGTACCTACCCAAGTTCCAAAAGAATAGACATTACAAATGTCATATTATGTATATATACGGTGTTGTAACGATGTACAAATGGTTAAAGTACAAAGGGAAAATAAATAAGCATAAATGTGGGTTGCATTTACAATGGTGTTTGTTCTTCATTGGTTGACCTTTTCTTGTGGCAACAGGTCACAAATATTGCTGCTGTGATGGCACACTGTGGTATTTCACCCAATAGATATGGAAATATGTGTCTCTAATATGGTCATACATTGGCCAGGAGGTGAGGAAGTGCATCTCAGTTTCCACCTCATTTTGTGGGCAGTGTGCACATAGCCTGTCTTCTCTTGAGAGCCAGGTCTGCCTTCGGCGGCCTTTCTCAATAGCAAGGCTATGGTCATTGAGTATGTACGTAGTCAAAGCTTTCCTTAAGTTTGGGTCAGTCACAGTGGTCAGGTATTCTGCCACTGTGTACTCTCTGTTTAGGACCAAATAGCATTCTAGTTTGCTCAGTTTTTTTGTTAATTCTTTCCAATGTGTCAAGTAATTATCTTTTAGTTTTCTCATGATTTGGTTGGGTCTAATTGTGTTGCTGTCCTGGGGTTCTGTGGGGTGTGTTTGTGTTTTGAAAAGAGCCCCAGGACCAGCTTGCTTAGGGGACTCTTCTCCAGGTTCATCTCTCTCTCTCTGTAGGTGATGGCTTTGTTATGGAAGGTTTGGGAATCGCTTCCTTTTAGGTGGTTGTAGAATTTAACAGCTCTTTTCTGGATTTTGATCATCAGCGGGTATTGGCCTAATTCTGCTCTGCGTGCATTGTTTGGTGTTCTACGTTGTACAATGAGGATATTTTTGCAGAATTCTGCATGCAGTCTCAATTTGGTGTTTGTCCCATTTTGTGAATTCTTGGTTGGTTAGCGGACCCCAGACCTCACAACCATAAAGGGCAATGGGCTCTATCACTGATTTAAGATCCTAATTGGTATGTCGAATTTTATGTTCCTTTTGATGGCATAGAATGCCCTTCTTGCCTTGTCTCTCAGATCGTTCACAGCTTTGTGGAAGTTACCTGTGGCACTGATGTTTAGGCCAAGGTATGTATATATTTTTTGTGTGCTCTAGGGTAACGGTGTCTAGATGGAATTTGTATTTGTGGTCCTGGCGACTGGACCTTTTTTGGAACACCATTATTTTGGTCTTACTGAGATTTACTGTCAGGGCCCAGGTCTGACAGAATCTGTGCAGAATATCTAGGTGCTGCTGTAGGCCCTCCTTGGTTGGTGACAGAAACACCAGATCATCAGCAAATAGTAGATATTTGACTTCAGATTCTAGTAGGGTGAGGCCGGGTGCTGCAGATTTTTCTAGTGCCCTCGCCAATTTGTTGATATATATGTTGAAGAGGGTGGGGCTTAACCTACATCTCTGTCTCACCCCACAGCCCTGTGGGAAGAAATTTTAACCGCACACTTGTTGTTTGTGTACATAGATTTTATAATGTTGTATGTTTTTGCCCAAACATCACTTTCCATCAATTTGTATAGCAGACCCTCATGCCAAAATGAGTCAAAGTATTTTTTTAAATCATCAAAGCATGAAAATACTTTGCCTTTGTTTTGATTTGTTTGTTTGTCAATTAGGGTGTGCAGGGTGAATACGTGGTCTGTCGTAAGATAATTTGGTATAAAGCCAATTTGACTTTTGCTCAGTACATTGTTTTCACTGAGGAAATGTACGAGTCTGCTGTTAATGATAATGCAGAGGATTTTCCCAAGGTTGCTGTTGACGCATATCCCACGGTAGTTATTTGGGTCAAATTTGTCTCCACTTTTGTGGATTGGAGTGATCAGTCCTTGGTTCCAAATATTGGGGAAGATGCCAGAGCTGAGGCTGATGTTAAAGAGTTTTAGTATAGACAATTGGAATTTGTTGTCTGCATATTTGATCATTTCATTGAGGATACCATCAACACCACAGGCCTTTTGGGGTTGGAGGGTTTTTATTTTGTCCTGTAGTTCATTCAAGGTAATTGGAGAATCTGGTAGTCTTTAATAGTTGACTCTAGGATTTGTATTTGATCATGTATATGTTTTTGCTGTTTGTTCTTTGTTCTTTGTTATAGAGCCAAAAATATTGGAGAAGTGGTTTACCCATACATCTCCATTTTGGATAGATAATTCTTTGTGTTGTTGTTTGTTTAGTGTTTTCCAATTTTTCCAGAAGTGGTTACAGTCTATGGTTTCTTCAATTACATTGAGCTGATTTCTGACGTGCTGTTCCTTCTTTTTCCATAGTGTAGTTCTGTATTGTTTTAGTGATTCACCATAGTGAAGGCGTAGACTCAGGTTTTCCGGGTCTCTATGTTTTTGGTTGGACAGGTTTCTCAATTTCTTTCTTAGATTTTTGCATTTTTCATCAAACCATTTGTCATTGTTATTAATTTTCTTCGGTTTTCTATTTGAGATTTTTAGATTTGATAGGGAAGCTGAGAGGGCAAATATACTGATAAGATTTTCTACTGCCAAGTTTACACCTTCACTATTACTTTGGAATGTTTTGTCCAGGAAGTTGTCTAAAAGGGATTGAATTTGTTGTTGCCTAATTGTTTTTTGATAGGTTTCCAGACTACATTCTTTCCATCTATAGCATTTCTTAATATTACTCAGCTCCTTTGGCTTTTATGCCTCATGATTGAGTATTGCTCTGTTCAAGTAGACTGTGATTTTGCTGTGGTCTGATAGGGGTGTCAGTGGGCTGACTGTGAACGCTCTGAGAGACTCTCGTTTGAGGTCAGTGATAAAGTAGTCTACAGTAATACTGCTAATAGATGAGCTATAGGTGAACCTACCATAGGAGTCCTCTCAAAGCCAACCATTGACTATGTACATACCTGTCACGTTCCTGACCTATTTCTGTTAGTTTGTTATATGTGTTAGTTGGTCAGGACGTGAGGTTGGGTGGGCATTCTATGTTTTCTGTTTCTATGTTGGTTGATGGGTTGCCTGGTATGGCTCTTAATTAGAGGCAGGTGTTTGGCGTTCCTCTAATTAAGAGTCATATTTAGGTAGGTGTTTTCACAGTGTTCGTTGTGGGTGATTGTCTCCTGTGTTTGTGTATGTCGTTGCGCCACACGGGACTGTTTTCGGTTTTGCTTGTTCATCGTTCGTTTGTGTAGCCATTTTTCTCTATTCGTGCGTTCTTCATGTTTTATGTAAGTTCGTCGTTTAGGTCTGTCTACACCGTTTATTTGTTTTGTTAGTGTATTAGTCGAGTTCGTGTTTTTTTTAAATAAATCATGTCTATAAACTCCGCTGCATTTTGGTTCGATCCCTGCTCCTCCTCTTCTGATGAAGAGGAGGAGGAAAGCCATTACAATACCCAGTGTGCGACAGAGCTTCAGTAGGTGTGACCCGTTTTTGTTGGTTATGTTGTCATAGTTGTGCCTAGGGGGGCATTTGGGGGGGGGGGAATGCTGTCACCTCCAGGCAGGTGTTTGTCCCCCTGTGTGCCGAGGGTGTCAGGTTCTTGTCCGGTTCTGGCATTTAGGTTGCCACAGACTAGTACATGTCCCTGGGCCTGGAAATTATTTATTTCCCCTCCAGGATGGAGAAGCTGTCTTCATTGGGGATTATGTTGGGGGGGATATGGGTAGCACACAGGAGGACATTTTTCTCTGTTAAGATAATTTCCTTTTGAATTTCTAGCCAAATGTAAAATGTTCCTGTGTTGATTAATTTAATAGAGTGAGTTAGGTCTGCTCTATACCATATTAGCTTTCCCCCTTGAGTCCCTTCCCTCTTTCACACCTGGTAGTTTGGTGGATGGGACTACCAGCTCTCTGTAACCTAGAGGGCAACCAGTGGGTCCGTCTCCTCTATACCACCCACCTGGTAGTGTGGTAGATGGGACTACCAGGTCTCTGTAACCTAGAGGGCAACCAGTGGGTCCGTCTCCTCTATACCAGGTTTCTTGTAGGATGACAATGTCTGTATTTCTGATTTATTTGATGAAGTCTAGGTACCTGCTCTTTAGGCCAAAGGCAGATGACCTCAGGCCTTGGATATTCCAGGATGAGATAGTGAAGGCTTTGTGTTCCATAAAGTGTCCAATGTTGTTGGTCATGTGGTTTGGCCTCAGGCCAGGAAGTGTGAGCAGAGCCTGCTAAGCATCTGGTACATGCCATTGGCTTGGGTTAGTGTAAGAGTGGGGGTTGGGCCTGTTTGCCCGCTCACGGCCTGGGCGTATGCGTGACTTCCATGTTGAAGCCCTCTTTGCGGGGGTGGGGTACATGGGGTGGGCAGGAGGGGCATAGGTCTGATCTGAGGGGACCTAAATGGGGTGTGGGCATGGTTGACTTATGTGGGGTGTTGATTGATTGGGGTGGGGGTGTGTATGTGGCTGGTGGTGTTGTGGTCTGGATGTAGGTCCTCTCGGCGTGGGTCCTCTATGTGTAGGTCCAGGGGGGGGGTCCCGCAGGTCTGGGAGAGTGTCTCGCTGGTCTGGGCAGGGTGTCTATTGATCTGTTGCTCCTGTGTGAAGTGTTGGCAGCTGGCTGCATTTGAAAGCAATGTCTTTTAGAGTCCGGGCGAAGGTGGGCACTGCTGCCTTGTCTAGGTGGACCTGGTCATAGAGGCTGTTCAAGTCCAGGGTGGAGTGGTGGGCCAGGAAAACATTTGGTTTTGAGGCACAGTCATGGGAAATACTTGTGTTTACCTGCTGTATGGTAGCAGGTTGGTAGTCTTTTTGTGGTAGCAGGGTGGAGATAACCACTTGTGCATTGGGGAAAGTAGAATAAGCTTTTTCTATCACTCCCTTGAGTGCTGTGGCCACCCTTTCCTGCTGTGCTCTCAGGTTGTTTGTGCCTGTGTGAATTATTATGTGGCTAGGTGTACCTAGTTGGTCCTCAGACAGAAGGTCTAGGGCGCGCTGGGTGTTTGGACACCAGAGTCTAGACACACTGTGTTTGGGGAAAAGTTTTTCTTCTTGTATATATTTCCCATTTGAGTCCATAAGGAGTACAATCTGTGTCTTGGGTATGTCCTCAGTGGGAGTGGGGGGGTTGTCAGGAGAGCTATCAGGGTGGCTGACCGGGGGGGTGCTCAGAGGGGGTGAGATCCCCTGGGCTTGGGGTTCTTCATTTGTCTGTTCTGCTGTGATGTCGACGCTATGGTCAGGGTCTGGTGTGGACTGTTCTGTTCTGGTGTCAAGACATTTGTCGGGAGCTGAGGTGGGCTGTTCTGCTGGCTTCTCTGCGGGGTTGGCCACCTCTCTAGTGGGTTGTTCTCTGTCACACGCCATCCCCCTCTCCCCCAGCAGTCTGATCCTCTCCTCTAGTGCTCTGTTCTTCTCCTGCTCCTGCTTTTTGTATTGTTGAAGTTGTCTCACCACAGTCCAGAGTGCAGATATGTCTCTCTCCACCTCCACCTCTCCGGGTCTGGTTAAGGGGATGTTGTTGTGCTGGACTGTTGTCTGGGTCTGTGCTGACTGGAGTGGAATCACCTGCTGTTCCCTCTCCACCTGCCTTACCTCCAGCTGGGTGAATGTATCCTTACTTCCAATGAGGGGGTAGTACTCTGTCCTGGGAGGTTGACTTTCCACTTGGGGTTGCTCGTCTGTGGGGTTATATAATGAAGAGGTCTGGTCTGACCCGTTCGGGGTGGGGGTATCTTTCTCAAGGGAGAGCTTCTCCTGCTGTGCTAATTATTTTATTAGGTGAAAGTCCAGGTGAAACTGTTTGATGTTGCCCTGTACCATTACTGTTCCAGACTTATAGGGATATACTATATTAGCTGACTATATAGCTGACTATATTAGACTATATTAGAGTCCTCGTTGTCTAGTATCCTGAGTTTCCACCCCTCGTTAACCTTTCACGAGTATCTACCCCGGATCCGGGATCACCCCCCACCCCCCCCACACTGATTAGCATCGCTAGCATAGCGTCACAATTAAATAGTAGCATCTAAATATCATTAAATCACAAGTCCAAGACACCTAATGAAAGATACAGATCCTGTGAATAAAGCCACCATTTCAGATTTTTAAAATGTTTTACAGGGAAGACACAATATGTAAATCTATTAGCTAAACACGTTAGCAAAAATCACCATTTTTCTTGTCCACCATTTTCTCTCAACATCAGTAGCTATCACCAATTCGGCTAAACTAAGATATTGATAGCCACTAACCAAGAAAAAACCTCATCAGATGACAGTCTGATAACATATGTATGGTATAGGATAGGTTTTGTTAGAAAAATGTGCATATTTCAGGTATAAATCATAGTTTGCCATTGCAGCCAGCATCACAAATCTCACCAAAGCTCCTAGAATTACTAGAGACAGCAACTTGTATTACCAATTTACTCATCATAAAACATTTCTTAAAAATACACAGCACATAGCAATGGACAGACACAGATCTTGTGAATTCAGACAACATTTCAGATTTTCTAAGTGTTTTACGGCGAAAACACAATAAATCGTTATATTAGCATACCACATACGCAAACGTTACCCGAGCACTGATTCTAGCCAAAGAGAGCGATATCATATCATCGCCAAAATATATTAACCTGTCTAGGATCAGCGTGGCGCTAGCGGCACACCCCCCCCCCCCCCACTGAAAAACCAGTGCCGCGAAATTCAAAAAAAATATTTTTTTTAAATATTTAACTTTCACACATTAAAGTCCAATACAGCTAATGAAAGACACAGATCTTATGAATCCAGTCAACATTTCCGATTTTTAAAATGTTTTACAGGGAAGACACAATATGTAAAGATGTACATCTATTACCTAAAAACACATTAGCATAATCCACCATCTTTTATTTGTCCACCAACACCAGTAGCCATCACCAATTCGGCTAAACTAAGATATTTATAGCCCCTAACCAACAAAAAAACTCATTAGATGACAGTCTGATAACATATTTATGGTATGGGATAGGTTTTGTTAGAAAAAAGTGCATATTTCAGGTATATGGCATAGTTTACAATTGCACCCACCATCACAAATGGACTAGAATAATTACAATGAGCAACGTGTTTACCTAACTACTAATCATCAAACATTTCGTAAAAATACACAGCATACACGAATCGAAAGACACAGATCCTGTGAATACAGACAATATTTCAGATTTTCTAAGTGTCTTACAGCGAAAACACAATAAATCGTTATATTAGCTTAGCACATAGCAATTAGCAGCCCAGCATTGATTCTAGCCAAAGTGAGCGATAAAAGTCAACATCGCCAAAAGATATTAATTTTTTCACTAACCTTCTCAGAATTCTTCCGATGACACTCCTGTAACATCACATTACAACATGCATATACAGTTTGATCGAAAATGTTTATATTTAGCCACCAAAATCATGGTTAGACAATGTGAAATGTAGCTCAGCTGGTCAGAAAATGTCCTTGCGCCACTTAGACAGTGATCTACTCTTATACATAAATACTCATAAACGTGACTAAAAAATATAGGGTGGACAGGGATTGATAGACAATTTAATTCTTAATACAATTGCGTTATTACATTTTTTAATTTATCCTTACTTTTCAATACAGTTTGCGCCAAGCGAAGCTACGTCAAAAAACATGGCGTCCTAAGCCACTAAAATGTTTCGACAGAAACACGATTTATCATAATAAAAATGTCCTACCTTGAGCTGTTCTTCCATCAGTATCTTGGGCAAAGGATCCTTTCTTGGGAGAAATCGTCTTTTGGTGGAAAGCTGTCCTCTTGCCATGTGGAAATGTCAACTACGTTCGGGATGAACTGAAAAGCGTGCCCAACTTTTCACATCGTTGCAAAAATAAATGTCCCAAAATCGCACTAAACGGATATAAATTGCTATAAAACGCTTTAAATTAACTACTTTATGATGTTTGTAACTCCTATAACGAGTGAAAAGATGACCGGAGAAATATAACAGGCTAAACTAACGCTTGGAACAGGAGAGGGTCGGTGTCTTCCACGCGCGTTACGCAGCTCCCAAAGAATGACTAGCTTCAGAGTTTTTTCATTTGTAGGGCCTGTGAACGCGCAATCGAGCCCGTTGGAATCGTCATCACGTAAAGGCATCCAGGGGAAGACGTAAGAAGTGTCCGTATAGTCATAGCAACGACAGTGCCCTTTTAACTGACTTCAGAAAAGTGGCCAACATTTCTCAAATCTGACTCCATGTCAGGGAAATTGCTGTAGAATGGGCTCTGTTCCACTTAGAGACAAAATTTCAACTCCTATAGAAACTATAGACTGTTTTCTATCCAATAATAATAATAATATGCATATTGTACGATCAAGGATTTTGTGGGAAGCCGTTTAAAAAATTAGCCACATTAGCATAAATAGTCTAAACAGCGCCCCCATCCCCAACAGGTTAATTTTTTCACTAACCTTCTCAGAATTCTTCAGATGACACTCCTGTAACATCATATTACAACATACATATACAGTTTGTTCGAAAATGTGCATATTTAGCCACCAAAATCATGGTTAGACAATGACAAAAGTTTCCCAGCTGGTCAGACAATGTCGTGCGCCATATTAGACAGTGATCTAGTCGTATACATAAATACTCATAAACGTGACTAAAAAATATAGGGTGGACAGCGATTGATAGACAATTTAATTCTTAATACAATCGCTGATTTACATTTTTTAAATTATCCTTACTTTTCAATACAGTTTGCGCCAAGCGAAGCTACGTCTAAAAAGATGGCGTCATAAGCCATTAACATTTTTCGACAGAAACACGATTTATCATAATAAATTGTTCCTACTTTGAGCTGTTCTTCCATCAGAATCTTGTGCAAAGAATCCTTTCTTGGGTCTAATCTTCTTTTGGTCGAAAGATGTCCACTTGTCCGTCGAAATGCCCACTAACGTACGACCGGGACCCCGAAATGTGCCCAGCGCGTCAAAGTGCACAACAAAGCAATGCCTCAAAATCGCACTAAAAGGATATAAATTGCTATACAACGGTTCAAATTAACTACCGTATGATGCTGTTAACACCTATAACGGGTAAAAACATGACAGGAGAAATATTACTGCCTACACTAATGTTTGGAAAAAGAGCAGCGCGGTGTCCAACGCGCATCCGGTGCAGCTGGAAAAGAGTTCCTACCTACAGGATTTTTTCATTTATAGTGGCTGTGATTGCGCAATCGATACCATTCAAATCGTCATCACGTAAAGGCATCCAGGGGAAGACGTAAGCAGTGTCCGTATCCTGATAGCGTTCACAGTCGCCTTTAAACTGACTCCAAATCAGGGGCCAAAATGTGTGAAATCTGACTCCATGTCAGGGAAATTGCTGTAGAATGAGTTCTGTTCCACTCAGAGACAAAATTCCAACGCCTATAGAAACTATAGAGTGTTTTCTATCCAATAATAATAATAATATGCATATTGTACGAGCAAGAATTTAGTAGGAAGCCGTTTAGTCTGTAATGCAATTATGCTAATGAGAAAACAGCACCCCCTGTAGTCGCAAGAAGTTAACACCCCCCTGTTAACAGAGGGGTAGTGTGCTAATATAGCACTGTGCCAGGAGATGGTCTGGTTAATATAGCACTGTGCCATGCCAGGGGAGGGTTTGTGTGGAAGATGAGGTTGCTGATGTTCCCATTTTTAAAATAGTCAGCAAAAAGTGTATCTTGATTTTCCATAAAGAGCTTAATTTTGTGATCTTTTCTTGCCTTATCATTCTTTACATACACAGGGTAGTGTATTTTAATTACCTCTGAACAGCGGGAGGAAGCTTCTAAGGCCTCTCCATTTTGTTGGAGTAGACTGTTCGACTCTCCTGCCATTGTTGGGCTAAAGGGCTTTGACATTCTCACTTGACACGTCAGTGCTAATTGAAGTTGTATCAAGCTTGGCAGCCTTAATTTAGTATTCAGTCCTTATAAAGTAATGTAATGTATTTTTCTTCTTGGCTTTTGGAAATAAAATATAGCTTCAGACTAAACATTACTCACTCAGTTCCAGGTTGGATGGTGTTTTAAAGTTTCTGTTGTTTTCCAGAGCATTTGCTGTATAGCGTTGGAATAATAATCTTTGGTAGTTGTAAGCCTTCCAGGTGATTCTGTAATTCCGTCCAAAATCAGGTTGTAGGTTTTGAGTTTTGATTTGGAGTGAAGGTTATATTGTAGAGGGTAGCATCCCGTATATGTTCCTGACAAAAAATCCAAGTTTATCTAACTCTAAATCTATATTTTGTTAAGAACATGCTGAAAAATGCAGGAGCACATCTGACCATCTCTCCATCTCTCTGTCCCTCTTTCTCACTCCCCATATTTATGACCATCTCTCCATCTCTCTGTCCCTCTCTCTCACTCCCCATATTTATGACCATCTCTCCATCTCTCTGTCCCTCTCTCTCACTCCCCATATTTATGACCATCTCTCCATCTCTCTGTCCCTCTCGCTCACTCCCCATATTTATGACCATCTCTCCATCTCTCTGTCCCTCTCTCTCACTCCCCATATTTATGACCATCTCTCCATCTCTCTGTCCCTCTCTCTCACTCCCCATATGTATGACCATTTCTCCATCTCTCTGTCCCTCTCTCTCACTCCCCATATTTATGACCATCTCTCCATGTTCATCTTTCCTCTCTCTCTCTCACTCCTCTATCCCCCTTCACAATTCAAAATTATTAAATTCAGTCAACTCTATTGGCATGAAACACATGTGTATATACACTGCTCAAAAAAATAAAGGGAACACTTAAACAACACAATGTAACTCCAAGTCAATCACACTTCTGTGAAATCAAACACTCCACTTAGGAAGCAACACTGATCGACAATAACATTCACATGCTGTTGTGCAAATGGAATAGACAAAAGGTGGAAATTATAGGCAATTAGCAAGACACCCCCCAAAACAGGAGTGATTCTGCAGGTGGTGACCACAGACCACTTCTCAGTTCCTATGCTTCCTGGCTGATGTTTTGGTCACTTTTGAATGCTGGCGGTGCTCTCACTCTAGTGGTAGCATGAGACGGAGTCTACAACCCACACAAGTGGCTCAGGTAGTGCAGTTAATCCAGGATGGCACATCAATGCGAACTGTAACAAAAAGGTTTGCTGTGTCTGTCAGCGTAGTGTCCAGAGCATGCAGGCGCTACCAGGAGACAGGCCAGTACATCAGGAGACGTGGAGGAGGCCGTAGGAGGGCAACAACCCAGCAGCAGGACCGCTACCTCCGCCTTAGTGCAAGGAGGTGCACTGCCAGAGCCCTGCAAAATGACCTCCAGCAGGCCACAAATGTGCATGTGTCAGCATATGGTCTCACAAGGGGTCTGAGGATCTCATCTCGGTACCTAATGGCAGTCAGGCTACCTCTGGCGAGCACATGGAGAGCTGTGCGGCCCCACAAAGAAATGCCACCCCACACCATGACTGACCCATCGCCAAACCGGTCATGCTGGAGGATGTTGCAGGCAGCAGAACGTTCTCCACGGCGTCTCCAGACTCTGTCACGTCTGTCACATGTGCTCATGTGCTCAGTGTGAACCTGCTTTCATCTGTGAAGAGCACAGGGCGCCAGTGGCGAATTTGCCAATCTTGGTGTTCTCTGGCAAATGCCAAACGTCCTGCACGGTGTTGGGCTGTAAGCACAACCCCCACCTGTGGACGTCGGGCCCTCATACCACCCTCATGGAGTCTGTTTCTGACCGTTTGAGCAGACACATGCACATTTGTGGCCTGCTGGAGGTCATTTTGCAGGGCGCTGGCAGTGCACCTCCTTGCACAAAGTCGGAGGTAGCGGTCCTGCTGCTGGGTTGTTGCCCTCCTACGGCCTCCTCCACGTCTCCTGATGTACTGGCCTGTCTCCTGGTAGCGCCTGCATGCTCTGGACACTACGCTGACAGACACAGCAAACCTTTTTGCCACAGTTCGCATTGATGTGCCATCCTGGATGAACTGCACTACCTGAGCCACTTGTGTGGGTTGTAGACTCCGTCTCATGCTACCACTAGAGTGAGAGCACCGCCAGCATTCAAAAGTGACCAAAACATCAGCCAGGAAGCATAGGAACTGAGAAGTGGTCTGTGGTCACCACCTGCAGAATCACTCCTGTTTTGGGGGGTGTCTTGCTAATTGCCTATAATTTCCACCTTTTGTCTATTCCATTTGCACAACAGCATGTGAAATTTATTGTCAATCAGTGTTGCTTCCTAAGTGGACAGTTTGATTTCACAGAAGTGTGATTGACTTGGAGTTACATTGTGTTTTTTAAGTGTTCCCTTTATTTTTTTGAGCAGTGTATACTCTCATCCTCTGTCCCTCTCTAATCCTCTCTCTCTAGCTGTATAAGGACCAGAGGAGAACCAGCTGTGAGAACGTATCCCGCAAGTCTTCAGACAGTGATGTCAGCGACGTGTCAGCCATCTCTCGCACCAGCAGTGCCTCCCGCATCAGTAGTACCAGCTACATATCCATCCAGTCAGAGAGACCCCGGGGACGCTTCAAGTAAAAAGAACCACACACATACGCACGCACACACACACACCTGTGTGTTGCAGTAAAGACTACAAAATGTATTTGTCTGTCTGTCTCTTTGTCTGTGTATGTGTGTGTGTGCGTGCGTGCGTGCGTGCGTGTGTGTGCGTGTAGCAAGGCGATGCGTGCGTCAGGTCGCAGCATGTTGAAGAGCACCAGTGTGAGCGGTGAGATCTATGGCATTGAGCACACGGACGGCAGCCAATCAGATACAGCATTGGGCGGGGGCAAGAAGCGGCGCTCCAGCCTCAGCCAACGGGTGGTGGCCATTGTGGGCCTGCCCTCCAGACGCAGCTGCAGCACCTCACAGCTCACCTCCCAGAAAGGTAACACAGACAGACCATACAAACAATACCCCACCATACACAAGCACTGTATCCAGCACCCATATAAAAACCAGTTGGTAATATGAATGTATTGCTGTTGTATCTGTTGTGTGTAATAAAAAGCAGTGGTGGTGGATACTAAAAAGAAGGGCAAGAAAAAGAACAAAATTCAGATCCAGCGGAGTACAGAGGTGGGCATGGCTGTAGAGTACCCCCGCTCTGCCATGAACCGCCAGGCCAGCAGAGACTCCACTGACGGAAGCATGAACAGCTACAGCTCTGAGGGGAAGTCAGTATCTCTAGCCTCACTCTCTCTTTGACTGTAGTGGTAGTGTCATTCTCACTTCAATGCTTGTCCGGTCGAACATTATTCTGATCTTCAGTAGTCTAACCCCAGTGTGTTTGTGTGTGTTCCAGTCTAATCTTCTCGGGGATGAGGCTGGGGGTTGACAGTCAGTTCAGTGACTTCCTGGATGGCCTTGGCCCCGCCCAACTGGTGGGCCGGCAAACATTAGCCACACCCGCCATGGGTGAGTGGCACAAAGGGATATGATGGACAGTAGTGATGCGTGGGTAAAATCGCTAAGGAAGCCAAGCCAGGGGAAAAAAGCCATATTACAACCTACAGTATGTGTTGTGATAATTGCGTTGTTTGCTCTATAACCTGTTAGTTCATATGCCTTGACACCGTGATATATAGGCCTAAAGGTCGAGACAATAAGAAGACACAGTGGCAGAATAAATTAAACCACACATTTGTTTCATCACAAAACTATAGAGCAACCTCTGTCCGGTGAAGTCCACAAAGCACATTGCATGTAACAAACAGTTACATGACCTACAGCATGGTCAAGCAAGTTAATGTTTTCGGACCACTAAACAACTATTGATTTAGAACCACAGAGAGTTACCACAAGTCACAAAGAAACCAAGAGCTCCCTCCACTATTCCAGCACCACTTCAACTTCAACATCATCAAATCACCTCTGCTTAGTTTAATACAGTGACAACTAAAAGATACCAAAAATAATTTAGTTCAATAAACATAAGCTAAATATGATGTGGCTGTCCATGGTACTGATTAGTGTGTGTGTGTGTGTGTGTGTGTGTGTGTGTGTGTGTGTGTGTGTGTGTGTGTGTGTGTGTGTGTGTGTGTGTGTGTGTGTGTGTGATTAGAAAAAACATGTTGACTCACACTACTTGTAGAGAAACGCCAATGCCATCCTCCTCTCTTTCATCACTCTGTCATACAGTACACAATTTTAGTTGTTGTTGTCCTAGGCTACCTGGCTAAAATGCTTGCTCGCTAACTTAAATTCCCTTCATGGGCAATGATGTGCCAGGCCAGCTAGTTAACGTTAGCCTTCTACATCTAGATACACATTGAACTTCCATCCTCTCAGGCCAGGGGCACAACAAGGTATGAATTAATGGTTGGATCAGAATCACTGCTATAATCATTGGCCAGTACAGAGAATTAAATAAAACCACAAGTCTAAATCCATATCTCTATCCATCACTATTTAGGAAAGAAACGATTTTAGCTAGCTAGCTAGCCACTGGAGGACAGTGACACAACGAGATGCAAAAATAAAAGAAATTGTGTAAATGACGTACTGTTTTTAATCTGATGTGATTGGTGTAAAGCCAAATCCAAACTGCCTTGGTGCGTAAGGACCATTCACAATTGAGCTCACTCAGTTTAGCTCAACGCTGATTGGCTATTATTTCATATATTTTTTTATCAAGGAAGGCCAAATGCTCTCTGGCTTCCCTTACATTCAATGCTATGGTCGGCAACAATGTCATACTCTTTTTGACCAGACGACATCAGATAGATGGGGTACACATACAGAGATAGAGGGGCGCTGTTTCACTCACTCGGATGCTTTCTCCGGTGAGATACATTACATTAAGCCTCATGAAACACAAGGAGATGAAAGACATTATTTTATATGTTTTTATTTATTTTTTGGGGTACCATTTTTGGGGAAGCCTAGATTCCCTTGAGTACACACCACTGATGATATACCGTGTATGGTTTACAGGAGATGTTCAGATCGGAATGATGGACAAAAAAGGCCAGCTAGAGGTGGAGGTGATTAGAGCACGTGGCCTTACCCCCAAACCAGGGTCCAAATCACTCCCAGGTACCACACACACGTACACACACAAACACACACACACACACACAAAATCCCCAGATAAGTGTGTCTGTTCTCCATTCGCTCACCTTTCTCCCCCACACCACTGTGTCTCTGCAGCACCCTATGTCAAGGCCTACCTGCTGGATAACGGAGCCTGTAAAGCCAAAAAGAAAACCAAGATTGCACGTAAAACCCTGGAGCCACTCTACCAGCAGGCCCTGCTGTTTGAGGAGAGCCCACAGGGGAAAGTCCTCCAGGTAATAACACCGGGGACTTGTACTGCTTGTGTGTGTGTGTGTGTGTGTGTGTGTGTGTCTGTGTCTGTGTGCGTGTGTGTGTGATGCGTACGTGTGTGCTTGAAGGTGTGGGTCCTTGGTCTTATCTCTGTCCCTCTCCACAGATAATAGTCTGGGGCGACTACGGGCGACTGGATCACAAATGCTTCATGGGAGTTGCACAGATCCTATTGGAGGAGCTGGACCTCTCCAGCACAGTGATTGGCTGGTACAAATTGTTTCCTCCTTCCTCATTGGTGGACCCTACCTTAGCCTCGCTTACGCGGCGGGCGTCCCAGACATCCCTGGACAGCTCAGGACCAGCTGGTATGCGCTCTTAGTGACCACAACGCAACCACAACCCCAAATGGACAACAACCAATGGACCACAACTGACCAGAGTGCATGACCACATCCCTAGGGCCAAGATAGACCTTAAGCAAATCAAAGCCAGAGAGAGAGATAGAGATATACAGAGAAAGAGAGGGAGAGAGAGAACTAGCCAATCAAAGTTTAGCTGGAGTCAGACAATCATTTCCCATGCCATCCCTCCTTCCGTTTTCCCTCCTTTCTCTGGGCTGCTAGGGCCTTGCTCCTGAGTCTCACCTCTTCTATTTCTCATCCCTCCTTTTTATGTATCCATCCTCCTTCTCTCTGACATCCCCTTTTTCTGTCCCCTCTTTCTCCATTCCTCCTCTCCCTCCGTTGAGTGTGTTATGGCTTGTGCTCCTGAGATTGAAGGGATTCATGCAGCCCACTCTGTTAGGGGGCACAAGGGATGTCAGACCAGGCTTGGTGTAGCCAATCAATGAAGACGTTATTGTGAGGCCATAAAGAGTGTGCAGGAGACAAAAGGAAAAGATTGAAGACGCCCTGCCGACAGCTGCCCATCAAAATGCGTTTCAGCATTGAGGTCGTCATGGCGTCGCTATATCTGTGAGGATTGGCGTGATTGCACAACCTGTTAGGGGAGGGAGACTGCACAGGTGAAAACAATACTTGTTCTAAGATCAAAGCAAGCACAAAAGCTTGATTATTTTTCAGACAACAAATGGTTGCGAAAGAGAAAAAAAGGGCCAAATTATGGTTAGATCTATTTTATTCTATTTGCCTAGAGTTGAGAATGGTATCTAGAGTTTGCCTAGAGTTGAGAATGTTGAGAATGTGGTGCAGACTCCCTGTGTGCATATTTGGTTTCGAGTGATGGTGGTCTGCAGACCAGCAGAGGTCTCGTCACCCCCCGCGAGTGTGGCGGGCGCAGCATGACTCGGGACCCCGGCCCAAGCTGCATGCACATTTTTTTGTAAAACAAAAGCCAGACGAATTACTTAAAAAGAGACTAGACTAAATGTGTGTTAGTTCCACATACTTTAGGCCAGCTTGTATGTTGCATGTACTTGTACAGTTTGCTCGTACTGAATATGAATACAAACAGAAAAGCCATCCGCCATCCAAGGGCGGACACCGGGGGAATAAGCTCCGCCCAGGCCACACCCCCACTCTGCGTATGAATATCCATATTAGGAAGTCTCCAAAATACTTTTTTATTTTCTTGTGTTCCTTTTGAACCCTTTGGAGAGCAGTGCTGTATCGTAGTACTGAGCAAACTGACTATCTGAGGAGCTAGGTGTTTTAACTATAGTCTTTGGCAGTGGGGCTAGGTAGAGAATGTGTGTATAAAAACAGAGATTAATGTATATGAAGTATAATTATGACATAAATGATAAAAGATATAGATATATATGATTATCAAATGAGTGTATCTGACTATACACCTATCACCTATAAACACACACACACACGTTGTAAATATGAGTCAGGGGGACGATATTTACACACACAAAACGATCCAAACATTCCTAGTCCTATGGAAACAGATGTGAGCCCCTTGCCCTGTGCTTTGAGAGCCGCTGAGCGGTGCCCAACCACAAGGGGGAGCCAACAGACCTTTCAGTTTCTCCTCATAGCAGCCAAAACCAACATGACTATTTGCAACACATGCCACCTTGTTTCTTTAACCGCAAAACTTTAATCCCCGTATTTTATCATGGTTTGGACTTAAAACCCATAAAGATTTTGTTTGCTGACGTTTTAGTTGAACGTCTTGCGGTGCGGCCCAGTGCCCTTTCCTTTGTCGGTATTACTCCACGATACTGATTGTTTACAGTCCATGAGTTTCCACTCAAAACACGATATCTAGAAAAGAAGTATTCACTTCAACATTTCTTGTTTGTATAACAGATGTGGCTCTACTGATGTGTATGTTTTATATTCAAGAGTTCATTTTTATTATTTACAAATAAAAGACTGTGGAAGAAAATGGTGGGCAAATCGACTCCGGTTTTTGACTCACCCTTGGCGATAAACAGGGTATATGATGATGAACTTAACTATGAACTTAACTACCGCAAAATGGCTGCTGAGCAGTACAAAGAAGTCAACATATTTAGGCGCCAACAAATTTAGCGATGTAACAACTTTTTTATGACTTCCCCTTACCTTAATCCTAACCTTAACCCTCAACGAAGGTAGGGGCTGCACATCAAGGCTGATGTGGATTGGCCCCCTTTACAATGCCAAGCACTTTGCAGCATATGAAGTACTACAAAAGCAATTGTTCGGTATCATTATTTATCAACTGTTATCTTTCATAACAAGATAATGTATGCATATCATAACTGCATTAGTCTCTGGATAACATTGATAATGTATGTGACCCTGGGACTAAACACCCTGCAACTGGATCCTGTACTCCCTGTTCACTCATGACTGCATGGCCAGGCATGACTCCAACACCATCATTAAGTTTTGCTGATGACACAACAGTGGTAGGCCTGATCACCGACAACAATGAGACAGCCTATAGGGAGGAGGTCAGAGACCTGGCAGTGTGGTGCCAGGACAACAACCTCTCCCTCAACGTGATCAAGACAAAGGAGATGATTGTGAACTACAGGAAAAGGAGGATTTTCATCAATGGGGCTGTAGTGGAGCAGGTTGAGAGCTTCAAGTTCCTTGGCGTCAACATCACCAACAAACTAACATGGTCCAAGCACACCAAGACAGTCGTGAAGAGGGCACGACAAAACCTATTCCCCTTCAGGAGACTGAGAAGATGTGGCATGGGTCCTCAGATCCTCAAAATGTTTTACAGCTGCACCATCGAGAGCATCCTGACGGGTTGCATCACTGCCTGGTATGGCAAGTGCTCGGCCTCCGACCGCAAGGCACTACAGAGGGTAGTGCGTACGGCCTAGTACATCACCAGGACCAAGCTTCCTGCCATCCAGGACCTCTATACCAGGCGGTGTCAGAGGAAGGCCCTAAAAATTGTCAAAGATTCCAGCCACCCTAGTCATAGACTGTTCTCTCTGCTACTGCATGGCAAGCGGTACCGGACCGCCATGTCTAGGTCCAAGAGGCTTCTAAACAGCTTCTACCCACAAGCCATAAGACTCCTGAACAGCAAATCAAATGGCTACCCAGACTATTTGCATTGCCCCCCCACCCACCCTCTTCTACGCTGCTGCTACTCTCTGTTATTATCTATGCATGGTCACTTTAATAACTCTACCCACATGTACATAATTACCTAAATTACCTCGACACCGGTGCCCCCCGCACATTGACACATTGACTCTGTACCGGTACCCCCTGTATATAGCACCACTATTGTTATTTACTGTTGCTCTTTCATTATTTGTTATTCTTATCTCTTAGTTTTTAGAGGATTTTCTTAAAACTGCATTGTTGGTTAAGGGCTTGTAAGTAAGCGTTTCACTGCAAGTGTAACGGTCCTGACCTGTTTTATGTTGTTTTTGTATGTGTTTAGGTCAGGGCATGTGTTTTGGGTGGGCAGTCTATGTTATCTGTTTCTATGTTGGTTTTGGTTGCCTGGTATGGCTCTTAATTAGAGGCAGGTGTTTTGCGTTCTCCTCTAATTAAGAGTCATATTTAGGTAGGGTGTTCTCACTGTTTGTTTGTGGGTGATTGTCTCCTGTGTCTGTGTCGATCTTACACCATACGGGATTGTTTCGGTTTGTTCGTGCGTTTTTGTAGTAAGTACTTGTTCGTTCGTTCTACGTGTGTTATGTCAGTTCGTCGTACTAGTCTGTCTATTTTCGTTTTGTTATTTTGTTAGTTTATTCAAGTATAGTTTGTTTCGTTTTGTCTTATAAATAAAACTCATCATGTTTTCACAACCCGCTGCGCCTTGGCTCGATCACTACACCTCCTCTTCATATGAAGAGAGAGAGGAACGCCGTTACAGCAAGGTCTACACCTGTTGTGTTCGGCCCACGTGACAAATACAATTTGATTTGATATCAACAGAGAGGTATACAAACAGCATGGGAATGAAATCATCAACATGTATTGATCACATCTTTATTAATGCTGCAGAAATGTGCTTGAAAGCAGTATCCAGATCCATCGGATGTAGAGATCACAATATAGTAGCCATATGTAGGAAAACCAAAGTTCCAAAGGCCGGGCCTAATATAGTGTATAAGAGGTCATACAAGACGTTTTGTAGTGATTCCTATGTTGTTGATGTAAAGAATGTTTGTTGTTCATTGGGGTGTAAGGAGGAGCAAACAGCCGTTACACTTGACACATTTATGAAATTGCTTATCCCAGTTACTAATAAGCATGCACCCATTAAGAAAAGGACTGTAAAACTGTTAAATTCCCGTGGATTGATGAGAAATTGAACAATTTTATGGTTGAGAGGGATGAGGGAAAAGAAATAGAAAATCACTGTTGCTGCACAACCGATTGGCAAACGTACTGCAAATTGAGAAATGATGTGACTAAACTGAACAAAAAGAAGAAGAAAATACACTATGATACAAAGATAAATTACATAAAGAATGATAGTAAAAATCTTTGGAGGACCTTCAATGACATTTTGGGAAATAAGGCTAACTCTGCTCCATCATTCATTGAATCAGATGGCTCATTCATCACAAAACCGATTGATATTTCCAACTACTTTAATGATTTTTTTTATCGGCAAGATTAGCAAATTTAGGCATGACATGCCAGCAACAAATGCTGACACTACAAATCCAAGTATATCTGACCAGGTTATGAAAGACAAGAATTGTAATTTTGAATTCTGTAAAGTGAGTGTGGAAGAGGTGAAAAAAGTATTGTTGTCTATCAACAATGATAAGTCACTGGGGTCTGACAACTTGGATGGAAAATTACTGAGGATAATAGCGGATGATATTGTCATTGCTATTTGCTATATCTTCAATTTAAGCCTACTAGAAAGTGTGTGCTCTCAGGCCTGGAGGGAAGTAAAAGTTATTTCCATACCTAAGAATAGTAAAGCCCCCTTTACTGGCTCAAATAGCCGACCAATCAGCCTGTTACTAACCCTTAGTAAACTTTTGGAAAACATTGTGTTTGACCAGATACAAAGCTATTTTACAGTAAACAAATTGACGATAAAAAGATTGTGGGGGCTGTTTTGTTAGACTTCAGTGCGGCTTTTGATATTATTGATCATAGTCTGCTGTTGTAAAAATATATGTGTTATGGCTTTACACCCCCAGCTATATTCTGGATAAAGAGTTACCTGTCTAACAGAACACAGAGGGTGTTCTTTAATGAAAGCCTATCCAGCATAATCCAGGTAGAATCAGGAATTCCCCAGGGCAACTGTTTAGGCCCCTTACTTTTTTCAATCTTTACTATCGACATGCCTCTGGCTTTGAGTAAAGCCAGTGTGTCTATCTATGTATGTGGATTGGATGACTCAACACGATACACGTCATCTACCACAGCAAGTGAAATCACTGCAACACTTAACAAAGAGCTGCAGTTAGTTTCAGAGTGAGTGGAAAGGAATAAGTTAGTTCTAAATATTTAAAAGACTAAAAGCATTGTATTTGGGACAAATCATTCACTAAACCCTAAACCTCAACTAAATATTGTAATAAATAATGTGGAAATTGAGCAAGTTGAAGTGACTAAACTGCTTGGAGTAACCCTGGATTGTAAACTGTCATGGTCAAAACATATTGATACAACAGTAGCTAAGATGGGGAGAAGTCTGTCCATAATAAAGCATTGTGAAGCAACACAAACATAGACACAGACACAAGCATACTCACATTATAACATACGCCGTCATTGTAAATAAGAATTTGTTCTTAACTGACTTGCCTAGTTATATAACGGTTACAATTTAAATAAAACATTTAATAAAAAAATACCCCACAAAACATGCCACCAAAGTTCTCTTCACAGTCCCGAAGTCCAGAACAGACTATGGGAAGAGCACAGTACTACATAGAGCTGTGACTACATGGAACTTTATTCCACATCAGGTAATTGATGCAAGCAGTAGAATCAGAAAAAACAGATAAAAATACACCTTATCGAACAGCGGGGACTGTGAAGCAACACAAACAGAGGCACAAACACATGCATACACACATGATAACATACGCACTATACACCCACCTACATATCAAATCAAATCAAATCAAATGAAATTTATTTATATAGCCCTTCTTACATCAGCTGATATCTCAAAGTGCTGTACAGAAACCCAGCCTAAAACCCCAAACAGCAAGCAATGCAGGTGTAGAAGCACGGTGGCTAGGAAAAACTCCCTAGAAAGGCCAAAACCTAGGAAGAAACCTAGAGAGGGACCAGGCTATGAGGGGTGGCCAGTCCTCTTCTGGCTGTGCCGGGTGCAGATTATAACAGAACATGACCAAGATGTTCAAATGTTCATAAATGACCAGCATGGTTAAATAATAATAATCACAGTAGTTGTCGAGGGTGCAGCAAGTCAGCACCTCAGGAGTAAATGTCAGTTGGCTTTTCATAGCCGATCATTAAGAGTATCTCTACCGCTCCTGCTGTCTCTAGAGAGTTGAAAACAGCAGGTCTGGCTTTTTTAGCACGTCCGGTGAACAGGTCAAGGTTCCATAGCTGCAGGCAGAACAGTTGAAACTGGAGCAGCAGCACGGCCAGGTGGACTGGGGACAGCAAGGATTTTTTGGTTCTAGTCAGGATTCTAGCAGCCGTATTTAGCACTAACTGACGTTTATTTAGTGCTTTATCCGGGTAGCCGGAAAGTAGAGCATTGCAGTAGTCTAACCTAGAAGTAACAAAAGCATGGATACATTTTTCTGCATCATTTTCGGACAGAAAGTTTCAGATTTTTGCAATGTTACGTAGATGGAAAAAAGCTGTCCTTGAAACAGTCTTGATATGTTCGTCAAAAGAGAGATCAGGGTCCAGAATAACGTCGAGGTCCTTCACAGTTTTATTTGAGACAACTTTACAACCATCAAGATTAATTGTCAGATTCAACAGAAGATGTCTTTGTTTCTTGGGACCTAGAACAAGCATCTCTGTTTTGTCCGAATTTAAAAGAGGAAAGTTTGCAGCCATCCACTTCCTTATGTCTGAAACACAGGCTTCTAGCGAGGGCAATTTTGGGGCTTCACCATGTTTCATTGAAAATTACAGCTGTGTGTCATCTGCATAGCAGTGAAAGTTAACATTATGTTTTCGAATGACATCCCCAAGAGGTAAAATATATAGTGAAAACAGTAGTGGTTCTAAAACGGAACCTTGAGGAACACCGAAATGTACAGTTGATTTGTCAGAGGACAAACCATTCACAGAGACAAACTGATATCTTTCCGACAGATAAGATCTAAACCAGGCCAGAACTTGTCCGTGTAGACCAATTTGGGTTTCCAATCTCTCCAAAAGAATGTGGTGATCGATGGTATCAAAGGCAGCACTAAGGTCTAGGAGCACGAGGACAGATGCAGAGCCTCGGTCTGACGCCATTAAAAGGTAATTTACCACCTTAGTCTCAGTGCTATGATGGGGTCTAAAACCAGACTGAAGCATTTCGTATACATTGTTTGTCTTCAGGAAGGCAGTGAGTTGCCGTGCAACAGCTTTTTCAATAAAAATTGAGAGGAATGGAAGATTCGATATTGGCCGATAGTTTTTTATATTTTCTGGGTCAAGATTTGGCTTTTTCAAGAGAGGCTTTATTACTGCCACTTTTAGTGAGTTTGGTACACATCCGGTGGATAGAGAGACGTTTATTATGTTCAACATAGGAGGGCCAAGCACAGGAAGCAGCTCTTTCAGTAGTTTAGTTAGAATAGGGTCCAGTATGCAGCTTGAAGGTTTAGAGGCCATGATTATTTTCATCATTGTGTCAAGAGATATAGTACTAAAACACTTAATTGTCTCTCTTGATCCTAGGTCCTGGCAGAGTTGTGCAGACTCAGGACAGCTGAGCTTTGGAGGAATGCACAGATTTAAAGAGGAGTCCGTAATTTGCTTTCTAATGATCATGATCTTTTCCTCAAAGAAGTTCATGAATGTATTACTGCTGAAGTGAAAGCCATCCTCACTTGGGGAATGGTGCTTTTTAGTTAGCTTTGCGACAGTATCAAAAATACATTTTGGATTGTTCTTATTTTCCTCAATTAAGTTGGAAAAATAGGATGATCGAGCAGCAGTGAGGGCTCTTCGATACTGCACGGTACTGTCTTTCCAAGCTAGTTGGAAGACTTCCAGTTTGGTGTGGCGCCATTTCCGTTCCAATTTTCTGGAAGCTTGCTTCAGAGCTCGAGTATTTGCTGTATACCAGGGAGCTAGTTTCTTATGACAAATGTTTTCAGTTTTTAGGGGTGCAACTGCATCTAGGGTATTGCGCAAGGTTAACTTTTCTCGCCCCGGGGTTCCGCTAGCGCAACACCCACAACATTTCGCTGCCTTCGCAGCGCGCGAAATTCAAAAATATATTTTTTTAAATATTTAACTTCCACACATTAACAAGTCCAATACAGCAAATGAAAGATACACATCTTGTGAATCCAGCCAACATGTCCGATTTTTAAAATGTTTTATAGCGAAAACACAATATATATTTATGTTAGCTCACCACAATAGCCAAACACACAACTCCATTTATTCACCGCTAACAGCTTTCACAAAACCCACAATTAGAGATAAAATTAATCACTAACCTTTGAACAACTTCAACAGATGACAGTCTTATAACTATAACATCATGTTATACAATACATTTATGTTTTGTTCGAAAATGTGCATATTTATAGGTATAAATCATAGTTTTACATTGCAGCCACCGTCACAAATAGCACCAAAACAGCCAGAATAATTACAGAGAGCAACGTGAAATACATAAATACTCATCATAAAACATTTATGAAAAAGACATGTTGTACAGCAAATGAAAGATAAACATCTGTCACACCCTGGCCTTAGTTATCTTTGTTTTCTTTATTATTTTAGTTAGGTCAGGGTGTGACATGGGGGATGTATGTGTTTTTGTATTGTCTAGGGGTTTTGTATGTTTATGGGGTAGTGTTCAGTCTAGGTGTTTGTATGTCTATGGTTGCCTAGATTGGTTCTCAATTAGAGACAGCTGTCTATCGTTGTCTCTGATTGGGAGCCATATTTAGGCAGCCATAGTCATTAGGTAGGTTGTGGGTGATTGTCTATGTCTATGTGTAAGTTGCCAGTGTCTGCACTTATTTGTTTTGTATAGCTTCACGCTCGTCGGTTTATTGTTTTGTAGTTTTGTTTAAGTGTTCTTCAGTACGTCTCTTTAAATAAATAGATTATGTATTCACTTCACGCTGCGCCTTGGTCCTCTTCTCTTTCACGTTACGACGATCGTGACAACATCTTGTGAATCCAGACAATATTTCTAAATTTTTAAGTGTTTTACAGCGAAAACACAATATATATTTATGTTAGCTCACCACAATAGCCAAACACACAACGCCATTTATTCACCGCTAACATAGCTTTCACAAAACTCACAAATAGAGATAGAATTAATCACTAACCTTTGAATAACTTCATCAGATGACAGTCTTATAACATCATGTTATACAATACATTTATGTTTTGTTCGAAAATGTGCATATTTATAGCTACAAATCCTGGTTTTACATCGTGAATACGGCGCCATAATGCACCAAATTGTCCGGAGAAATTTTGGACAGTCACGTAATCTAACCAAAAAACTCATCATAAACTTTACTAAAAAATACATGTTGTACAGCAAATGAAAGATACACTGGTTCTTAATGCAACCGCTATGTTAGATTAAAAAAAATAACTTTAGTACAAAGTACAGCATGCAATATTCTGAGACAGCGCCCAGCAATTCTCCGCCATGTTGGAGCCAACATATTCCACAAAAATACGAAATAACATCATAAATATTCTCTTACCTTTGATGATCTTCCATCAGAATGTAGTGCAAGGAGTCCTAGTTCCACAATAAATCGTTGTTTTGTTTTAGAATGTCCATTTCTTCTGTCGAATTAGCAACTTTGGCTAGCATTGTGGAGGGCACATGTCCATCAACTCTTGGCGCATGGAACGAAAAATTCCAACGTCACAATAAACGTTGAATAAACTGGTCAAACTCAGTTGAAAATCCATCTTTATGATGTTTTTCTCATATGTATCCAATAAAGTCCGAGACGGAGCATTTCGTCGTGTATACCTAACGCATTTCAGAAGACAATGTCGTGTTCCCTTGTGCGCAGCTGAATACTGCCAATAGGGCGGACCTGTCACTCCAAAAGCTCTCATTCGGTCTCACATCAAGCTAGACACCCCATTCAACATTCTACTGCCTGTTGACATCTAGTGGAAGGCGTATGAAGTGCATACAGATCCATAAATATAAGGCAATTGAATAGGCAAGCCCTGACACAGAGCCCCATTTTCAGAATTTTCACTTCCTGTTTGGAAATTTGCTGCCAAATGAGTTCTGTTTTATTCACAGATATAATTCAAACAGTTTTAGAAACTTCAGAGTGTTTTCTATCCAATAGTAATAATAATATGCATATCGTATGATGTAGAACAGAGTACGAGGCCGTTTAATTTGGGCACGATTTTTTCGCAAAGTGAAAACAGCGCCCCCTATTCACTAAGAGGTTAAATTGAGTTCCTCAGTTAGGTGGTTAACTGATTTTTGTCCTCTGACGTCCGTGGGTAGACAGAGGGAGTCTGGAAGGGCATCAAGGAATCTTTGTGTTGTCTGAGAATTTATAGCACGACTTTTGATGCTCCTTGGTTGGGGTCTGAGCAGATTATTTGTTGCGATTGCAAACGTAATAAAATGGTGGTCCAATAGTCCAGGATTATGAGGAAAAACATTAAGATCTACAACATTTATTCCATGGGACAAAACTAGGTCCAGAGTATGACTGTGACAGTGAGTAGGTCCAGAGACATGTTGGACAAAACCCATTGAGTCGATGATGGCTCCGAAAGCCTTTTGGAGTGGGTGGATTTTGTGTTGTAGATATGTGGTAGTGGAGTAGGGGTCTGAGGGCACACACTTAGTGTGTTGTGAAATCTGTTATGAATGTATTGTTTTTAAAATTGCATAACTGCCTTATTTTTGCCGGACCCCAGTGAGAGTAGCGGCTGCCTTGGCAGCAGCTAATGGCGATCCATAATAAATAGAAATACAAATGAGGAAAGATTCTTTCAGCTCACTTACCTGAGCTGAAGGAGTCATCTCCAATCTAAGAATACACCTTCAAATGTGTCGATTTTCACTGGCATTTACAACAATAAACCATGTCCAATACTCACACTTAGTGGTAGAAATGGACATAACACAGTTTTAGGCACTACCTATGCCATAACCTTACATAGCAGGTGTAAAAGAAACGCCATGACTGGACGCCTACTTAAACGCCTACTTCTATGCCAGGGGCCTCCAACCTGTTCCTGGAGAGCTACATACCGTCCTGTATGTTTTAGCTCCAGCCCCAGTTGTAACTAACCTGGTTCAACTTATCAACCAGCTAATTATTAGAATCAGGTGTGATAGATTAGGGTTGGAGTGAAACCAAAAGGATGATAACTCTCCAGGAACAGGGGTGGATAGCTCTAGCCCTGCACCATGACTACAAGATGACAAAACAAGCCTAGGTTTTGTAACTGAATGCTTTTCAACTGGCCTCCTGGGCCGAGGATTCTATTCAACCGGGCCTAGGATTCTATTCAACCAGGCCTAGGATTCTATTCAACCAGGCCTAGGATACTATTCAACCAGGCCTAGGATACTATTCAACCAGGCCTAGGATACTATTGAACCGGGCCTAGGATACTATTCAACTGGGTCTAGGATACTATTCAACCGGGCCTAGGATTCTATTCAACCTGGCCTAGGATACTATTCAACTGGGCCTAGGATACTATTCAACTGGGCCTAGGATACTATTCAACTGGGCCTAGGATACTATTCAACTGGGCCTAGGATACTATTCAACCGGGCCTAGGATACTATTCAACTGGGCCTAGGATACTATTCAACCATAATGTTGTTCGTCTTGATTTACTTATTTTATCCATTGCCCCATAGCCGCGGGAATTAGCACCCCTTAAAAATCGGAATAAAAATCGGATTAAAAATAAATAAAAAATGTTTTCCACAAATGATGTGCACTGGGCCTGTATTAGCAGACTGATATAGCCTATGTGCGCCGCAAAAGGATCTGTCCAACACCCTCAAACTACTTCCCGCAGCCAGGCAAACGTAATATTCTGGTCTGACCTGGAAAAGAGTTGGAGTGGGAAGGGTTAAATAAGACTATGGGAAGATGGGAAAATACTGGACAATTGAGTTGATGACCTAAAATGGAGTTAATGGGTCCCATTACATTTTCATATCACAAATAGGCCCATTTTTTTATAGTATGATGTCATACACTTTTACTAATAAGTCATAGATAAGTCATTTTCTATTTCATTTACTGAAATATCTGTACAGGATATTTAAGGACTGTGGCTTTAAACCAGAGCGAGAGGCATTCCTTGGCCCTCCATGTTCCAACACCTCTTCCAGCAGCATCTTGTTTTCCCATCCAGGTATCACCAGCAGAGGACCATTGCATTGTTCTTTGCTTAGGCTTTGAGGAGTGGGATTAGTTTGAAACACTTGGTGTCTCAACTGTCTTAGTGTCAGTGTTACCGGTAAATTGTATTTCTCACAGACAGCAATTAACTACCATACATGTCCACTGCGTACAGGGAAAAATGTAGGCTACATAGAAACACTTGGATACAGCATAGATTGAACAAACATGGCTTTAGCGCCATCATCGGGTGGAAAATAAGTCTGTTCTAACAGAAATGCACTGACTTGGGCTTCCTTGTCATGCCTCTTGTATTGGCAGCAGCATTAGTCTAGATGCATTTGTCAATTTACTCAGTAGCATACAGTTCACAGACAAGGAAATCCAAATGGAGGTGTGGTCATAATATTAGGACCACACTTAGTATGATGACACATAATACGTCTTCATGTTTCTACCGATCAGCTGTGTTTCTTTAACGCTTCCTCTTCATTTTTTCACATCGCTGGTTATGTCGTTTTGATTGAGAATGTAAAGAATGTTAATGGTTTGGTTGTAGATCTTCTCTTCTCCCTTCAGTTCTTATTCACAGTGAAATAGCCTTTCTTGGCCTGTTTCAGAAGAGGCAGAACACTTGATCCCATTTCTGATAGCCAGCCTGCTTGTAGCGTCATACCCAAGAAGACCCGAGGCTGTAATCACTGCCAAAGGTGCTTCAACAAAGTACTGACTAAGAAGTCTGAACACTTATGTAAATGTGATATTTCTTTTGTTTCTTTTTTTTGTGCAAAAATTTCTAAAAATAGGGTTTTGCTTTGCCATTATGGGGTATTATGTGTAGACTGGTGAGAGGAAAAAAACTATTGAATCCATTTTAGAATAAGGCTGTAACGTACCAAAATGTGGAAAAAGTCAAGGGGCCATGCACTTTCTGAATGCACTGTATGAAATGTAGTATGCTAAAATACGCCAACAGCATTTAGAGTTAAAATATGGCATTGGATAGGAGACTGTTGACAGAGGAATTGCATTTTATTAAATACACAAATACACAGGTTGACTGTAAAACATTGCAGTATTGTATTTATTTTTCTCCCAATAATAGTAAGGCATCTCCAAAATGCAGGTGTTTCAGCCCAGCTCTGTGCTTTCTGTGGTGGTGGGGCAGCCAGTCAAAAATACAAAGCGTAGGGTTTGGTAATCTTCTCTAGTTAACCCTGCTTAAAAGATTAAACATTCACACGCAATACCATGGGCCAAAGAAACCATACTTGACCATACTGTCAATCCAGCATGACTTCTGCCACTTCAAAACAACTGGGCACTCGGAACTGGGAAATCTCAGACTTCAGTGAGTTCAAGACAACTGGGAACTCTGAAAAAATGAGTCAACCTTGTTTTTTCCCGAGTTCCCAGTTGTCTTGAATGCTCCATAAATCCAGAGAATGCCAGACGTTGATGACAAAATTTGCCTACAAGAAAGACCGCCGCGCCACCTTTCTCTTCAAGTGGGCACAGCACAACAACTGTGAGTCCAAAACTTTATTGTATGCTGCTGCATAGATGATGTAATATGCAAGGGAGATATGTATACTGTAGCTAAGAAAGTAATACTAAGTGTATGTTGAGCTTAGTGGCCCTTGTGCCTCACCCTAATAATTTGGTCAGTTTCCCCCTCAGAACTTAGAGTACTGTTCTGACTTGGTGCTGCACATGTAGCCTATACCCTGTTTTAGAGAAAAGTTATGATTGAGAGCTTACTTTGTCTGCTTATCTTGCCCCTTTATTTATCCTATGGTTCTGACTTGGTGTACAGGGAGAAAACTGTAAGAACGGCCCATGTTCTGAATTATGTCTCTGTACATTTCAAAAGTGCTGAATAAATAGTTATATTGACTATTTCCATCTTAGCTCACTCATTAATGTCTTAATTGAAATGATGGATTGCCTCATTGTTCCCTTATGCCATAGTTTGTACATCTCAATTGTTATAGGTCTATTGCTTATATAGGTCCATCTCATTAGTATCTTATTCATAGTTTTAGGCAATGTTTGAATGATTTCATTGTTTTGCATACTTTGTATATTATAATTAGCTCATGTGCTTTTCTTGAAGAGGAGGAGGTACTATATAATGTTGTTGGGTCTGTGACCATGCTTGTCAGCGACAGTCACTTCCCATTCAGATATTTGTTTTCAACACAAAGTTCCTGTCACGTTCCTGACCTGTTTTCTCTTGTTTTATATGTCTTTATTGGTCAGGGCGTGAGTGTTGGGTGGGCAGTCTATGTTTTCTATTTCTATGTGGGGTTTTGTGTTCGGCCTGGTATGATTCTCAATTAGAGACAGGTGTGTATCGTTTGTCTCTGATTGAGAGTCATACTAAGGCAGCCAGGGTTTCACTGGTGTTTTGTGGGTGTTTGTTTCCTGTGTTAGCATTTGGGCCACACAGGACTGTTACAGGTTAGTCACGTTTGTTGTTTTTGTTAATTTGTAGTGTTTGTTGGTTTGCCATTAAAATCATGAATACCTCCTACTCCGCATCTTGGTCCGATCCATGCTCCTCCTCGTCTGAGGAGGAGAACGACATTGACAGCCGTTACAGAAACACCCACCAAACCAGGACCAAGCGGATTGGAGAAGGACGGCAAGAACCAAAGCAATGGAGAGAAGAGGAATGGACTTGGGAGGAGATCCTAGACGGTAAAGGACCCTGGGCACAGCCAGTGGAGTGTCGCCGCCCCAAAGCAGAGCTGGAGGCAGCGAAAGCGGAGAGGCGGCATTATGAGGCGCTAGCAAGGCAGAGTGGCTGGAAACACGAGAGGCTCACCCAAAAATTTCTTGGGGGGGGGGGGGGGGGCAAAAGGGGAGTGTGGCGAAGCCGGGTTGGATACCTGAGCCAACTCCCCGGGCTTACCGTGGAGTGAGAGGGCGTCGTACTGGTCAGACACCGTGTTATGCGGTAAAGCGCACGGTGTCCCCAGTACGCGTGCTTAGCCCTGTGCGGGCTATTCCACCTTGCCGCACTGGGAGGGCTAGGTTGGGCATCGAGCCGGATGTCATGAAGCCGGCCCAATGTATCTGGCCTCCAGTACGTCTCCTCGGGCCGGCGTACATGGCACCAGCCTTACAGGTGGTGTCCCCGGTTCGCCTGCATAGCCCAGTGCGGGCTATTCCACCTCGCCGCACTGGCAGGGCTACGGGGACCATTCAACCTGGTAAGGTTGGAGAGGCTCGGTGCTCAAGAGCGTGTGTCCTCCTTCACGGTCCGGTATATCCGGCGCCACCTTCCCGCCCCAGCCCAGTACCACCAGTGCCTACACCACGCACCAGGCTTCCAGTGCATCACCAGAGCCCTGTTCCTCCTCCCCGCACTCGCCCTGAGGTGCGTGCCCTCAGCCCGGTACTTCCAGTTCCGGCACCACGCATCAGGCCTATAGTGCGTCTCAGCCGGCCAGAGTCTGCCGTCTGCCCAGCGGTGCCTGAACTGCCCGTCTGCCCAGCGGTGCCTGAACTGCCCGTCTGCCCAGCGGTGCCTGAACTGCCCGTCTGCCCAGCGGTGCCTGAACTGCCCGTCTGCCCAGCGGTGCCTGAACTGCCCGTCTGCCCAGCGCCGTCTGAGCCATCCGTCTGCCCAGCGCCATCTGAGCCATCCGTCTGCCCAGCGCCATCTGAGCCATCCGTCTGCCCAGCGCCATCTGAGCCATCCGTCTGCCCAGCGCCATCTGAGCCATCCGTCTGCCCAGCGCCATCTGAGCCATCCGTCTGCCCAGCGCCATCTGAGCCATCCGTCTGCCCAGCGCCATCTGAGCCATCCGTCTGCCCAGCGCCATCTGAGCCATCCGTCTGCCCAGCGCCATCTGAGCCATCCGTCTGCCCAGCGCCATCTGAGCCATCCGTCTGCCCAGCGCCGTCTGAGCCATCCGTCTGCCCAGCGCCGTCTGAGCCATCCGTCTGCCCAGCGCCGTCTGAGCCATCCGTCTGCCCAGCGCCGTCTGAGCCATCCGTCTGCCCAGCGCCGTCTGAGCCATCCGTCTGCCCAGCGCCGTCTGAGCCATCCGTCTGCCCAGCGCCGTCTGAGCCATCCGTCTGCCCAGCGCCGTCTGAGCCATCCGTCTGCCCAGCGCCATCTGAGCCATCCGTCTGCCCAGCGCCATCTGAGCCATCCGTCTGCCCAGCGCCATCTGAGCCATCCGTCTGCCCAGCGCCATCTGAGCCATCCGTCTGCCCAGCGCCATCTGAGCCATCCGTCTGCCCAGCGCCATCTGAGCCATCCGTCTGCCCAGCGCCATCTGAGCCATCCGTCTGCCCAGCGCCGTCTGAGCCATCCGTCTGCCCAGCGCCATCTGAGCCATCCGTCTGCCCAGCGCCATCTGAGCCATCCGTCTGCCCAGCGCCATCTGAGCCATCCGTCTGCCCAGCGCCATCTGAGCCATCCGTCTGCCCAGCGCCATCTGAGCCATCCGTCTGCCCAGCGCCATCTGAGCCATCCGTCTGCCCAGCGCCATCTGAGCCATCCGTCTGCCCAGCGCCATCTGAGCCATCCGTCTGCCCAGCGCCATCTGAGCCATCCGTCTGCCCAGCGCCATCTGAGCCATCCGTCTGCCCAGCGCCATCTGAGCCATCCGTCTGCCCAGCGCCATCTGAGCCATCCGTCTGCCCAGCGCCATCTGAGCCATCCGTCTGCCCAGCGCCATCTGAGCCATCCGTCTGCCCAGCGCCATCTGAGCCATCCGTCTGCCCAGCGCCATCTGAGCCATCCGTCTGCCCAGCGCCATCTGAGCCATCCGTCTGCCCAGCGCCATCTGAGCCATCCGTCTGCCCAGCGCAGTCTGAGCCATCCGTCTGCCACGAGCCAGTAGAGCCGCCCGTCTGTCCCGAGCCAGTAGAGCCGCCCGTCTGTCCCGAGCCAGTAGAGCCGTCCGTCAGTCAGGAGCCGCTAGAGCCGTCAGTCAGGAGCCGCCAGAGACGCCCGCCAGTCAGGAGCCGCCAGAGACGCCCGCCAGTCAGGAGCCGCCAGAGACGCCCGCCAGTCAGGAGCCGCCAGAGACGCCCGCCAGTCAGGAGCCGCCAGAGACGCCCGCCAGTCAGGAGCCGCCAGAGACGCCCGCCAGTCAGGAGCCGCCAGAGACGCCCGCCAGTCAGGAGCCGCCAGAGACGCCCGCCAGTCAGGAGCCGCCAGAGACGCCCGCCAGTCAGGAGCCGCCAGAGACGCCCGCCAGTCAGGAGCCGCCAGAGACGCCCGCCAGTCAGGAGCCGCCAGAGACGCCCGCCAGTCAGGAGCCGCCAGAGACGCTCGCCAGTCAGGAGCCGCCAGAGACGCCCGCCAGTCAGGAGCCGCCAGAGGCGCCCGCCATGAGCTGCCCTCCAGTCATGAGCTGCCCTCCAGTCATGAGCTGCCCTCCAGTCATGAGCTGCCCTCCAGTCATGAGCTGCCCTCCAGTCATGAGCTGCCCTCCAGTCATGAGCTGCCCTCCAGTCATGAGCTGCCCTACAGTCATGAGCTGCCCTACAGTCATGAGCTGCCACTCAGTCCGGAGCTGCCCCTTATCCCGGAGCAGCTGCCCCTTATCCCGGAGCTGCTGCCCCTTCTCCCGGAGCTGCTGCCCCTTATCCAGGAGCTGCTGCCCCTTATCCAGGAGCTGCTGCCCCTTATCCCGGAGCTGCTGCCCCCTATCCCGGAGCTGCTGCCCCTTATCCCGGTGCTGGCCCTTATCCCGATGCTGCCCCTTCATTTAGGTGGGTTGAGTTGGAGGGTGGTCATTGGGAGGGGGATACGGAAGCGGGGAGTGACTATGGTGGGGTGGGGACCTCGCCCAGAGCCTGAGCCACCACCGTGGTCAGATGCCCACCCAGACCCTCCCCTAGACTTTGTGCTGGTGCGCCCGGAGTTCGCACCTTAAGGGGGGGGGTTATGTCACGTTCCTGACCTGCTTTCTCTTGTTTTATATGTCTTTATTGGTCAGGGCGTGAGTGTTGGGTGGGCAGTCTATGTTTTCTATTTCTATGTGGGGTTTTGTGTTCGGCCTGGTATGATTCTCAATTAGAGACAGGTGTGTATCGTTTGTCTCTGAGAGTCATACTAAGGCAGCCAGGGTTTCACTGGTGTTTTGTGGGAGTTTGTTTCCTGTGTTAGCGTTTGGGCCACACAGGACTGTTACAGGTTAGTCACGTTTGTTGTTTTTGTTAATTTGTAGTGTTTGTTGGTTTGCCATTAAAATCATGAATACCTCCTACTCCGCATCTTGGTCCGATCCATGCTCCTCCTCGTCTGAGGAGGGGAACGACATTGACAGCCGTTACGGTTCCGTAATAGACCCATGTAATTCCAGTTGATATTGCGAGGGTTGTTTTGTTTGCGCAATGCGCTGTCTGTGCATCGGTATATTGTATATAAAAGTGGATCCTCATGATTGTATTTTCCTTCCTTTTTTGACAACATAGGCCTAATAAAATACTTAAAATGGTAGGCTAACCGAGTCTCTCTCTCCCTCTCTCTCTGTGGTGACTTAAAGAAGAGCAAAGTTAAGGCCTCAACATCTTGCTAAATTTATCTGAACTAAAATCTATCTGAATTTCTGTCTGTGTCCATTTTAAAGGGTCCTGAAGGAATAGGCCTACCTCGTTGCAGTGCATTTACTTGGACTTACTTATAGTTAGAGTTAGAGTTAATGATATAAGAATAAACATCATGAATTCACTGAACATAAATATAATAATAATTTTGTATGGTTCAAAAGTCAAAACTCATTTTGCCGTTCGTTATTATTGAAGGAGAATGCGGTTCTTATCGACTTCTTATTTAATCCACAAGGAGTCAGTAGTAACCACATTTGTTTTTAAGCAAGTCAGCCATATCAGCTATGGTTTTAAAAAGGTAGTAAATGAGGCTGAATGAACTGTTTCGCTGCCAGACAAGGCTCCTCTGATAACCAGGTGTAGCGGTGGTAAGGATTCACTCCATGGTGCTGAAAGAAAGCTCTGCTGTTGGGACAGCTTTATGTAGGTCCTAACAGTTTGTGGGCATCGTTTGTCATCGTTATAGTGCAATTAATGTATTGTTTAGTGTTGTATTGTGTAGTGGCTTTGCTGGCATGCATCGACAAAAAATAAGTTGAGTTTGCCTCACCAAGATTTTACTTTCTAAAACTGCCACTGCTTGTTAGCACATTGCAGATGCTGCAAGACACACCAAGCCGACCAACCTCTGTAGACTCCTAGCGTCCCGATACAGCTCCATCAAACTCAAGGAAACGGTCTCTATTCTAGATCATACAATATGCATATTATTATTACTATTGGATAGAAAACACTCTCAAGTTTCTAAAACTGTTTGAATTATATCTGTGAGTAAAACAGAACTCATTTTGTTTTATCGATATGCATGCACTTCATACGCCTTCCACTAGATGTCAAAAGGCAGTGGAAGGTGGAATGGGGTGTCTAGCTTGATTTGAGGTCGAACGAGAGCTTTTGGAGTGGCAGGCCAGGAATTTCCTTTCTCTACCTAGGCGCGCGAAGCACCTCCACATTGTCTTCTGATAAGCGTTCGGTATACACGGCTAATATCTCCAGCTCTGATTTTATTTGATACATGTGATAATTACATCGTAAAGTATGTTTTTTCAACCAAGTTTTATCAGATTATTCAACGTTTATTGGGACTTTTGGAGTTTTCCGTTCTTTGCGTCGAGAGAAACTGGGAACGTCATCAACATTGGCTAGCATTGTGGCGCGAATTCGACAGGAGATAAGGACATTCTAAAACCAAACAACAATTTATTCTGGAAATAGGACTCTTTGTACAAGATTCTGATGGAAGCTCAGCAAAAGTAAGAACAATTTATGATGTTATTTCGTATTTCTGTGGAAATGTTATTTCTATTCTCCGCCGTTTTGGCGGGCGCTGTCTCACAATAACGCAAGCTGTTTGTTATGGTAAAGTTATTTTTTTAAATCTAACATGGCGGTTGCATTAAGAACCAATGTATCTTTCATTTGCCATACAACAAGTATTTTTATGTAAAGTTTATGATGAGTTCTTTGGTCAGATTAGGTGAGTGTCCAAAATAGCTCCTGACACTCTGGGGAAATGTTGCTACATTTTCACAATGTATAACCACGGTTTGCAGCTCTAAATTTGCACATTTTCAAACAAAACATAAGTGTATTGTATAACCTGATGTTATAAGACTGTCATCTGATGAAGTTGGTCAAGGTTAGTGATACATTTGATGTGTGTTTGGCTATTGTGGTAAGCTAATATAATGCTATATTGTTTTTTTTCGCTGTAAAACACTTAAAAAATCGGAAATATTGGCTGGATTCACAAGATGTTTATCTTTCATTTGCTGTACACCATGTATTTTTCAGAAATGTTTTATGATGAGTATTTAGGTATTTCACTTTGCTTTCTGTAATTATTCTGGCTGCTTTGATGATATTTTTGAAGGTAGCTGCAATGTAAAACTATGATTTATACCTCAAATATGCTGATTCTTTAACAAAACATACATTTATTGTATAACGTGTTATAAGACTGTCATCTGATGAAGTTGTTTCTTGGTTAGTGACTAATTATATCTCTATTTGGCCGGTTTTGTGATAGCTACCTATGCGATAGAAACATGGTGAAAATATGCAGTTGAGTCTTTGGCTATTGTGGAAATACACATTGTGTTTTCGCTGTAAAACATTTTAAAAATCGGAAATGATGGCTGGATTCACAAGATGTTTATCTTTCATTTGCTGTATTGGACTTGTGATTTCATGAATCATGAATGGGTATTACTGAAAGGTTTAAGGATGTTGGCAATGAAGCCCTTTATCTACTTCCCCAGAGTCAGATGAACTTATGGATCCCATTTTTATGTCTCTGTGTGCAGATTGAAGGAAGTTGCTAACTACCCTTAGTGCAATTACTAACTAGCGTTAGTGCAATGACTGGAAGTCTATGGTAACTGCTTATCACAAAGTATCCCTTTCAGGCAAAAACGAAAGTATGGTGGTTGGTTGGGGTGGATGGGTGAGCATATAATGCGAACGTCTAGAAATCCAAAGGTTGCGTGTTCAAATCACATTTGAGCTAATTAGCTACTTTGCAACTACTTAGCGTGTTAGCTAACCCTTCCCCTAACCCTAACCTTAATATCCCTTTAACCCACCATTTCCAAAACTTAGTCCTCGGGATCCCGAAGGGGTGATTAGTTGATTATTTGAATGAGCTTTGTAGTGCTAGGGCAAAAACCAAAACGTGCACCCCGAGTTTGGGAAACTCTGCTAACTCGCAACCCTAACCTTAACCCTAACTTTAACCCCTAGCCTAGCAAACGTTAGCCACCTAGCTAATGTTAGCGTTAGCCACCTAGCTAACGTTAGCCACAACAACTTGGAATTCATAACATATCGTACAAATTGCAGTTCATAACATATCATATGAAATGGATTATGTACATCCACAAATTAATACATACCATGTGGTAGGCCTAGGCCGTTGATAGGACCAGGCCGATAGTGGTCAAGTTCCTGAGGTTCAAACACAAGGTAGCTGTTTTGGAAAGAGCCAAGAACTTGAGAGGAATGTATATCTTCCTCAACGAGGACTATCCTGAAGCTGTGCGCCAGAAGAGGAAAGAACTGATTCCAGCCATGAAAGCTGCCAGAGCGCGTGGGGACATTGCGTACATCCGGTACGACAGACTCATTGTGCACCCTCCCAGAAACCTGGAAGGGATGAGAGAGCCAAGCTTATGGGTTCGTAGCCTCAACCCCGCAGCACACACACACACCAATTGATTAATGGACTGCTGAATTTATATATTTTTATTTTGCTTTGTCTGCTCTTTTCAATATTATGTCTATGATAAGCTGTCCCAGGAAAGGGCTGAAAATAGCCCGTATTAATAACTTGCTAACATCAGATAACATTCATATATTAGCCATTTATGAGACTCACTTAGATAATTCATTTGATGATACATCAGTAGCAATACAAGGATATAACATGTATAGAAGAGACAGAAATGCTTATGGGGGAGGAGTTGTTCAGAGTTATTCAGAGCCATATCCCTGTAATGCTTAGAGAAGATCTAATGTCAAGTGTTGTTGAAGTGTTGTGGTTGCAGGTCACTTGGCACATCTAAAGCCTTTTCTTTTGGGGTGTTGCTATAGGCCACCAAGTGCTAACAGTAAGTATCTAAATAATGTGTGTGAAATTCTTGATAGCGTATGTGATGTAAACAAAGAGGTCTACTTACTTGGGGTTTTCATCAAGCTGTCCGCTCAAGAGGAAGCTTCTTACTGTAACCAGTGCCTGTAATCGGGTTCAGGTTATTAATCAACCTACCAGGGTTACAAACACTACAGGAACAAGATGATCCACATGTACCGATCACATTTTTACTAATGCTGTCGAACTTTGTTTTAAAGCTGTATCCGTACCCGTTGGATGCAGTGATCACAATATAGTGGCTATATCCAGGAAAGCCAAAGTTCCAACAGCTGGGCCTAAAATAGTGTATAAGAGATCATACAAAAGATTTTGATGTGACTCTTATGTGGATGATATTAAAAATATTTGTTGGTATGATGTGACTAATGAGGAGCCTCCAGACGCTGCACTTGATGAATTTATGACATTGCTTCTTGCAATTATTGATAAACATGCACCTGTTAAGAAACTGACTGTTAGAACTGTTAAGGCTCCATGGATTGATGAGGAATTGAAAAACTGTATGGTTGAAAGAGATGGGGCAAAAGGAGTGGCTAATAAGTCTGGCTGTACATCTGACTGTCTGACTTACCGCAAATTGAGAAATTATGTGAGTAAACTCATCAAAAAGATGAAAAAAACTTTATTATGAAGCCAAGATCAATGATATAAAGAATGATGGAAAAAAACTTTAGAGTACTTTAAAGGAAATTATGGGCAGAAAGACTGTCACGCCCTGACCTTAGAGATCCTATTTTGGTTTGGTCAGGGTGTGTGTTGGGGTGGGTATTCTATGTTCTATTATTTGTAATTCTATGTTTTGGCCGGGTAGGGTTCTCAATCAGGGAATGCTGTCTATCGTTGTCTCTGATTGAGAACCATACTTAGGCTGCCCTTTTTCCCACCTGTCTTTGTGGGAAGTTGACTTTGTTTATGGCACATAGCCTTTAGCTTCACGGTTTGTTTTGTAGTGTTTATTGTTTTGTTAGGCGTCTTTTCAAATAAAAAGAAAATGTACGCTCACCACGCTGCACCTTGGTCCTCTTCTTTCAACGGCCGTGACAAAGACTCCATCTCCAACTCCATCTTTCATCAAATCAGATGGCTTATTCATCACAAAACCATTTGATGTTGCCAATTATTTTAATGATTATTTCATTGGCAAAGTGGGCAAACTTAGGCAGGAAATGCCCATGACCAAACAGTGAGCAATTATATTTATGCATAAAAAAACAAATAATGAAAGAAAAGCAGTGGAAGTTTGAATTTGTTAAGTTAGTGTGGGAGAGGTGGGGAAATTATTGTTAACCATCAATAATGCAAAACTCCTGGCATTGACAACTTAGATGGAAAGCTACTGAGGATGGTGGCCGACTCTATAGCCACTCTTATCTGTCATATTTTTAATCTGAGCCTAGAGGAAAGTCTTTGTCCTCAGACCTGGAGGGAAGCCAAAGTAATTCCGCTACCCAAGAGTGGTAAAGCGGCCTTTACTGGTTCTAACAGCAGACCTATAAGCTTCCTGACAGCTCTTAGCAAACTGTTGGAAAAATGGTGTTTGACCAAATACAATGCCATTTCTCTGTAAACAAATTAACAACAGACTTTCAGCATGCTTATAGAGAAAGGCACTCAACATGTACTGTACTGACACAAATGACTGATGATTGGTTGAAAGAAATTGATAATAAGAAGAGTGGGGGAGCTGTACTGTTTGATTTCAGTGCAGCCTTTGATATTATTGACCATAACGTGTTGTTGAAAAAACTTAAGTGCTATGGCTTTTCAACCTTTGCCATATTGTGGATTCAGAGCTATCTATCTAATAGAACTCAAAGGGGTTTCTTTATTGGAAGCGTCTCTAATGTCAAACATGTAAAGTGTGGTGTACCGCAGGGAAGCTCTAGGCCCTCTACTCTTTTCTATATTTACCAATGACCTGCCACTGGCATTAAACAAAGCATGTGTGTCCATGTATGCTGATGATTCAACCATACACATGTACGCATCAGCAACCACAGCTAATGAAGTCACTGAAACCTTTCACAAAGAGTTGCGGTCTGTTTTGGAATGGGTGGCCAGTAATAAACTGGTCCTGAACATCTCTAAAACTAAGAGCATTGTATTTGGTACAAATCATTCCTTAATTGCTAGACCTCAGCTGAATCTGGTAATGAATGGTGTGGCTGTTGAACAACAAATTACTTGGCGTTACCTTAGATTGTAAACTGTCATGGTCAAAACATATAGATTCAATGGTTGCAAAGACGGGGAGAGGTCTAGCCATAATAAAGAGATGCTCTGCTTTTTTGACACCACACTCCAAAAAGCAAGTTCTGCAGGCTCTAGTGTTGTATAATCTTGATTGTTGTACAGTCGTGTGGTCCAGTGCGGCAAGGAAAGACCTAGTTAAACTGCAGCTGGCCCAGAACAGAGCGGCACAATTTGCTCTTCATTGTAATCAGAGGGCTGATATAAATACTATGCATGCCAGTCTCTCTTGGCTAAGAGTTGAGGAGAGACCGACTGCATCACTTCTTCTTTTTATAAGAAACCTTAATGTGTTGAAAATCCCAAATTGTTTGCATAGTCAATTTACACACAGCTCTGACACACACACTTATCCCACCAGACATGCCACCAGGGGTCTTTTCATAGTCCCCAAATCCAGAACAAATTCAAATTCAAGAAAACTTACAGTATTAGCTTTAGCAACAGCTAATGGGGATCCTAATAAAATACCAAATACCAAATACGAATTGGTGTATTATGTCCCGTATTTACATTTACTATGGTACTTTTACCCAAGAGTCCAGGTTGCTGGTAAGGTCTCTCCCATATCAAACTATCCTTTGCCTTGGCCAACAGTGTAGAAGTCAGCTTTCCCCTTATACAGCAGTGCAATTTTTGTGACTTTCTTCTTGCATAAATAGGGCTTCACAGTGGAGGTGTCATAATACCCATAAAACCCAGCGGTCAAACAGGGAAATGGTTCCAATCATTTTCCCACCATTAATTTTCCCATAGGGGATTGTAGAATCACTTAAAATAAGGGCTGTGTTTCGTGTAGGTTTACCCTGGCGTGATGTTTTGATAACCGTGTAAATCTCTCTTGGACAAGGTGACTTTTATCAATATATTCCGCTTTATTTACTCTCAGATTTGAAAATGCTAGTTAGTATCAAAGTAGCCATCATACAAGACTACAAATACCTGCAAGCTCCTGGACGTCATCTCTAGCTGACACCTTTGCTAACAGGTATATCAATTTAAAACTTGTACAAGACAGTTCACAGAATTGTCCATTTAAAGACATTTAGCCAATGTATTCATTACTACATTTAGCCAACATTCGATAGTTAATCCAGAGATTCTTACCTTTTGGCTCGATTTGGCAGTCTCGTCCAGATCATCATGGCATTTGTAGTTCTTTATGACAGCCACATTAGCAGCTAATTAGCATTTCATTTTTGGTTGATAAATACAAGTGGATATATTGATACAAGTCACCTTGTCCAAGAGAGATTTACACGGTTATCAAAACGTCACGCCAGGGTAAGCCTACACGAAACACAGCCCTTGTTTTAAGTGTTTGTAAAATCCCCTATGGTAAAAATGAAAGGTGGAAAAAACGATTGGAACTGTGGTACTCTATAGGAGTAGAGGAGACCGTGGTTGGTTGTCACACTTTTTACTCTGGTGTGTATTTCTAAGTACCAGTATATCTTAGAAGACTATTTTCAATATTAGGAGAAAGAAATGGGTTGATCCTTCGATGTCGGCTCTTCCTATCATTGTGAAGCAGAATTCACCAAGCGTTGGATTGTTCACCCACTAATAGGGAACGTGAGCTGGGTTTAGACCGTCGTGAGACAGGTTAGTTTTGGGTTGAAATCGGTGTCACGTTCCTGACCTGTTTTCTGTTGTTTTTGTATGTGTATGATGGTCAGGGCGTGAGTTTTGGGTGGGCAGTCTATGTTTTCTGTTTCTATGTTGGTTTTGGGTTGCCTGGTATGGCTCTTAATTAGAGGCAGGTGTTTTGCGTTTTCCTCTAATTGAGAGTCATATTTAGGTAGGGTGTTCTCACTGTTTGTTTGTGGGTGATTGTCTCCTGTGTCGTCCATGTCTGTACCATACGGGACTGTTTGGCTGTTCGTTCGTTTGATGTAGTCTGTTCCTGTCCGTGAGTTCTACGTTTAGTTATGTAAGTTCATGTTCAGGTTTCGTCTACGTCGTTTTCTTATTTTGTAATTTTGTAAGTGTTTTGTTTTCGTTTTGCCGTCGTATTCAATAAAAGAGATGGCTTATTTTCCTACTGCTGCGTATTGGTCCACTGATCCTTCTCTCCTCTCCTCGTCTGAGGAGGAGGAGGACAACAGCCCTTACAGAATCACCCACCAAACTAGGACCAAGCGGCAAGGGAAAGCTCAACAGAGCAACCAGGACTCCTGGACTTGGGAGGAGATCCTGGACGGTAAAGGACCCTGGGCTCAGCCAGGGGAATATCGCCGTCCCAAGGCGGAGTTGGAAGCAGCGAAGGCAGAGAGGAGCTGGTATGAGGAGGCAGCGCGGCGACGCGGTTGGGAGCCCGTGAGTCAGACCCAAAAATTTCTTGGGGGGGGGCACACGAGGAGTGTGGCAAAGCCGGGTAGGATACCTGAGCCAACTCCCCATGCTTACCGTGGAGTGAGAGGGCGTCGTACTGGTCAGACACCGTGTTATGCGGTAAAGCGCACAGTGTCCCCAGTACGCGTGCTTAGCCCAGTGCGGGCTATTCCACCTCGCCGCACTGGGAGGGCTAAGTTGGGCATCGAGCCGGATGTCATGAAGCCGGCCCAACGCATCTGGCCACCAGTGCGTCTCCTAGGGCCGGCATACATGGCACCAGCCTTACGAATGGTGTCCCCGGTTCGCCAGCATAGCCCAGTGCGGGCTATTCCACCTTGCCGCACTGGCAGGGCTACGGGTACCATTCAACCTGGTAAGGTTGGGCAGGCTCGATGCTCAAGAGCACGTGTCCTCCTTCACGGTCCGGTATACCCGGTGCCACCTCCATGTACCAGTCCTCCGGTGGCAGCCCCCCGTACCAGGCTGTCTCTCCGGGTTCTCTCTCCAGCTGTTTCCTCCTCTCCAGCGCAGCCAGTGCCTATACCACGCACCAGGCTGTCTCTCCGTCTCCTCCCTACAGAGCCGTCCTGCCATGACCAGCCAGAGCCGTCCTGCCATGACCAGCCAGAGCCGTCCTGCCATGACCAGCCAGAGCCGTCCTGCCATGACCAGCCAGAGCCGTCCTGCCATGACCAGCCAGAGCCGTCCTGCCATGACCAGCCAGAGCCGTCCTGCCAGGACCTGCCAGAGCCGTCCAGCCAGGACCTGCCAGAGCCGTCCAGCCAGGACCTGCCAGAGCCGTCCAGCCAGGACCTGCCAGAGCCGTCCTGCCAGGACCTGCCAGAGCCGTCCAGCCAGGACCTGCCAGAGTCGTCCAGCCAGGACCTGCCAGAGTCCCTCAGCCAGGACCTGCCAGAGTCCCTCAGCCAGGACCTGCCAGAGTCCCTCAGCCAGGACCTGCCAGAGTCCCTCAGCCAGGACCTGCCAGAGTCCCTCAGCCAGGACCTGCCAGAGTCCCTCAGCCAGGACCTGCCAGAGTCCCTCAGCCAGGACCTGCCAGAGTCCCTCAGCCAGGACCTGCCAGAGTCTCTCAGCCGGGACCTGCCGTCCCTTATCCCGGTGCTGGCCCTTATCCCGGTGCTGGCCCTTATCCCAGTGCTGGCCCTTATCCCGGTGCTGGCCCTTATCCCGGTGCTGCCCCTTGTCCCGGTGCTGCTCCTTGTCCCGGTGCTGCTCCTTGTCCCGGTGCTGCCCCTTGTCCCGGTGCTGCCCCTTGTCCCGGTGCTGCCCCTTGTCCCGGTGCTGCCCCTTGTCCCGGTGCTGCCCCTTGTCCCGGTGCTGCCCCTTGTCCCGGTGCTGCCCCTTGTCCCGGTGCTGCCCCTTCTCCCGGTGCTGCCCCTTATCCCGGTGCTGGCCGTTCATTTAGGGGGTTTTAGTTGGAGGGTGGTCATTGGGAGGGGAATACAGAAGCGGGGAGTGACTATGGTGGTGTGGGGACAGCGTCCGGAGCCTGAGCCACCACCGTGGTCAGATGCCCACCCAGACCCTCCCCTGGACTTTGTGCTGGTGCGCCCGGCGTTCGCACCTTGAGGGGGGGGTTCTGTCACGTTCCTGACCTGTTTTCTGTTGTTTTTGTATGTGTATGATGGTCAGGGCGTGAGTTTTGGGTGGGCAGTCTATGTTTTCTGTTTCTATGTTGGTTTTGGGTTGCCTGGTATGGCTCTTAATTAGAGGCAGGTGTTTTGCGTTTTCCTCTAATTGAGAGTCATATTTAGGTAGGGTGTTCTCACTGTTTGTTTGTGGGTGATTGTCTCCTGTGTCGTCCATGTCTGTACCATACGGGACTGTTTGGCTGTTCGTTCGTTTGATGTAGTCTGTTCCTGTCCGTGAGTTCTACGTTTAGTTATGTAAGTTCATGTTCAGGTTTCGTCTACATCGTTTTCTTATTTTGTAATTTTGTAAGTGTTTTGTTTTCGTTTTGCCGTCGTATTCAATAAAAGAGATGGCTTATTTTCCTACTGCTGCGTATTGGTCCACTGATCCTTCTCTCCTCTCCTCGTCTGAGGAGGAGGACAACAGCCCTTACAATCGGAACCATTTTTATCCTCATATCTTATTCCAACCTGGCGTTATAAGCCATCAAACTCATTCCGTCCAGTTGTGACAACCAGGCCTATCTTGGGTTTGGTATTCCTAACACAATTCAGCACTTTATGCCATGAGAATAACATATGACATTATGAGTACATTTATGTGTATGTGTGTTTGTGTGGGTGTGTGACACAAAACATATATGTGTGAGAGAAGCAATAAAGGGAGCTTTTTTTAGTACAAGTACAAAAGATCTTGGGATGTATTATAATGTAATTGATAGTGACAGCCAACCCTACATTCCATGTGACAACCCCAGTCTTCTCTAATTGTGACTGTTTACCGACTTACTTTTTTATGATCGACTAGGCTTGAGAATTCAACGTTATCGACCGTGAATAATGATCAATGCATTATGAGGAATGTCAAAAAGTGTAGCGGAATTGTCAAATTGATGCCATAGGATGTGTGAAATTCAGTAGGCCTATAATAATTTAGGACACGAATCATAATGCGTTATCATTCACAGTAAATAGCTTAAAGGGCCCATGTTCTCTTATTTTCTATCAATTCCTTTTTTTATTGTTTCGTTTTTTTAAAGATCGATGCAAATATGTTGTGTTGCCAAGAGAGCAGAATAGTTTGGGCGAAATGTGATGTTTGGTGCTCCAGATGAAATGGTTAAGTAAGTTCATGTTGAACCTGTCCATGAAATTAACTTTTGTTCGTGTAATGCAACAATTATGAGACCTGGTCCTAACTACCCACTCCCTTGAGTAGAAACACCCTGCAATAACTTAATTGACATATCACTTTTTGATTGACTTTACGTTTCTCTTTATTGGCTGTTGAAGGTTTTCTTCAAACAGATTTCCTCTACCTTTTTTTTTAGCTTTGGGTAATATTTTCGTTAAACTGTGCTACATTACGGATGATGCTGTGCGTGCGCTCTGACCTTTTACGTGCTTCGTTCATTTTTATTATCGATAACTTGCACATACATAGATGCATCCGCACACTTACCCAAACAGATATCATGGGCAGAGGGCGTGCGGCTGTGCCTATGGGGACTGAGGATGGATATTAAATAGGCTATCATGTCAGAACGAATGTTATTTTCCGTCGGTGCTAATCATTTGAACGGCGCGGAGTTAAACGCACAGGCAGTCCATTAGATCATTAAAATAGGCTGGTGTAACACCCGCCGAGTCATTACTACACAATTCCCCCGTCAGAGACTTCCAACCGCCCTAAGCACAGTTTAATCAAATTAGATAGCGGGATATGTCTTGGGGTTTCTTCTATTGATATTCATTAAAAATACATGATTTATCACTAAGCTCTCCGAGGTATGGCCCATTCATCCGTCTGAAGGTAATAAACGCCACGTATAGGCTATAAGTAGGCTATAGGCTATAAGAAGATAAACAGTTGGAATTAATTTACTAGGGAGAGACAAGCCACAGTTCTTATACCGACGTCGTCTGGCAACAGATTGTCAATAAAAAACTGTGATTAACAGCATAATAATAATAATAATAATAATAACCTAATAATAATAAAATATAAATCGAAATACAAATATAAATAGATGAATAAATCATGATCATGTAATAAATACAGCAGACTAATAAATTGCACCTCAACGATCAGCCCTATTGTGTGTCGCGCTACGCATAGCACTAGGCTACATAGGCCTAATATCTTTAGCTACAACACACATATAGATCATCCTTATCGGGAAGGTTTTGTTTCCGAGAATGTGAGTTTTATCAGTTTATCAAATAATTATCAAAGATGGTTTTCATATCTTTCAAAACGCGTGGCTTAGCTAAATTAAAACAGTGGATTATGAGGATTTCCCCCCAAATCAATTAATTAATTTACTTTCAATTCACTGCTTCTTTTTCTCTTCAGGAATACACATGGAATTGACCTCAACCTGACGCACTGCACAAATTAAATTGCAGTTTATTCGGCAAAACATTGTAGGCTATAGGCCTACTTCAATATTATATTAGGCCTAATATAACTAGGCCTCGTGTTTAAAATAGCAGTCGAAACAGGTGATCCAACACGTAGGCCAATGGATATTTTCATTAACCGTTTCTCTGATTCTTTGCAAGCCAATATTTGAAGTTGCCTTGTTATTTTTTTCTGTTACATTAGCCTGCCTAACCGTTTAGAAATATTCTTACTCCCATGATTACACATTCGATTTCAATAGATGTATTTTTTTCCTGTAGATATTGTAGGCTTTTGAGGAGGATTTGAGCGTAGAGAATGGAATTTCGATAGATCTCAAATTTCTTCCAAAAAATAACTCTAAGCCTACTGGGATATACCAATGTTCTAAGTCTTCATACTGCAAGTCTCATATGGCGAGTAAACGATGAGAATGTATAGTGCACGATACTGGAATATGTTGGTCATTAATTACAAATGAGATAGGACTCGACTGAGACCATGCAGCTGTGATTTACTGATTGTTGACACTAGAGGGCGTCTGAGTCCATGATTGTGGAAGTGATGCCAGTGCCATGTTCATAGCCACCTCCAAGCGCGTCAGAACTGAAAAATAGAGAACTCAAGTCTGTCTGTATCAAAACAGGTTTGAAGCAGGAAATACATTAACATGTGGGCTATCGCTTACTTCCATGTTTGTCAATCTGTTTTATGAGTAGGCCTAGGGGTAGGCCTTGGCTTAATATTTATTATTTAGATTAACCTAAAAGTTTGTTGATTATGATAAACGTGTGATTATATTAGGCCTACGATAATCCCTTGAACATACAGCACTCCATGAAAAATGTAATTCATTAAAAATATAACAAAAGATAGGTTATTTATTTGACTATAGAGGAAACCTTAAGCACTCAACATTTAAACACACTGAGATTGCAATGTGAGATTGCAAAATTGTGTCGAGAGGTGGACAAGTCAGCGTACTAAGGGTAAGCTCTTGGATAAACGTCCGTCAATGTTTTTCAGATCTAACTAACATTAATGCACTGACATAGGAGGCAGGCAGGCCTCCGCTCAACAGATAAATGGTTGGCGTCCCATGTGGACCATCTCGGCCTCCCCATTCATCATCATAACAAGCGTTTAGTGTAAAATTAACAACGACTTAACTACTACAGCAATAAACATGGTCATGCATTACCCCGAGATTGATGCAGATTGCTGGGTGGTATCTGCAGCCCGTCCGAGGGAGACGGGCGTTTGCGGTAGAGGAAACCTGTCCGTTTCCATTAACGCCCGAGTCATGTAATTAATTTGATGAGTTTCGCGCCTGTGTGTGATGTGTGTGTGATCGTACGCACGGATGTTTCTTACAAATTTGACTCAAATTATTGTCCTAGCGTAGGCCTATGTGGGCTCAGACACACACACACACACACACAGGGAGAGCGAAGGGAAGCTCAGGGTGATAATTTGGCCTAAAGCTGCATAATCCTTCAGATTGTATCTAATACCTGCCGAAGCATGGGCAGCATGCGCGCCCATCACTCCGTGTTATAATGCCACATTGTGAAATGTAGCCATTAATATGAAGTGTAAGGCTGGGAATAATGCCTGGACCAGCAGAGCTTGAAATTCCTCCGAAAAGGCAAGACTCTATTTACCAAGGATTTTGAGCTAATTCCTTGGGTTTCTCTCTGATTTGTAAAAAGAAACTTCCATTATCTTTACTGGGAGAGGGCAATGCTGAGAGAGCCAGAAAAGGGGGAGATCCTAGTAGAGCTAGGCTTGACAGAGGTGCATTTAGGCCGAAATGGTCACCCGGGGTAACCCAGCCAGAATATCTTCTCCTCTCCATCTGACGGCGCGTGACCTACGTCCCCAAACGCGCTCAACGGAGCCATGTGTGCGTAAAGACCCACCATAAACACGCACTTTTCGCGCTTTATTTGTACTCATTAGCCTAAATGTGCTTTTTGATGTGCCCTGCGATGTCATAACACCAACGTTTAGAGGCAGATCGTTCATACCACAGAAACGATGGAATGGTACAGCAGAAGTGTGGGAAATGGGTATAGTGAAGCATAAAGAGGCACACAGAGAATTCGTGGTTCGTATTGAGCGCTGAATTATTGCGCGAGCCCCAGGTCATTTCCATATATTGAAATGTGCCCGAGCGCCGAGTCACTCAATTTCCTCCGGGCTCCCACGCGTGGAGCATGCACGTGACCATCACAGATTTCACCCTCTCTCCCTCTCCTTTGAGGATAATATCAATGTATTTTTATTTTCTGTTTTGTTATAACATATTAATCGTTTGCATTGGGTTATAAGACAAAACGGGACTGTTCTGTATTTATCTTTCTGATCAATACACAGGTCGACAAAAACTGGTCAATAGTCCATCCATTATTTAGCCCATTCTTTTTGATGAATTGACTTGAAACACAAGTCTACGAATAGGTAGGCCTATTGTAAATAAACAAGGTCTGCATGCTCACAAACCTAAACAGCAATTAAAACCTCTCTCTCGCGCACACGCACACACACGTGCATGTGATGCATGTCATTCCATGCATCCATGCAGTGTGGTGCTAGACGAATACCTCCAATGCATTAACACCGCCTGACTGATTTATGACGAATTCGGGCCCGGGCTACCATTTGCACATTGAGATTCTCGCGTCCTGGGCTCCCTCGCTCACGAGTCGTAGCGCTCTATTGGCTTTGATCAATGTCTGCCTTGAGTGAGCAGGGAGAGAGGGGGAGAAAGAGTAGGGGGAGAAAAAAAGGAAAAACATTACTTGTGCCAACAGATGGAGTAGGGTGTATGGAGAGGCCGAGGTTAGCGCGCTGTGCCTTAGAATGGGCTACGGGGTGTTAAATCGAGGGCCCCCCAAAAGCTTTCACGCTGCCATACCAACAGTAGCCTACCTAGACTGGTCAACAAACGCGTTGTCCATGAAGGACTAGTAGGCCTATAAAGCGGCAGTTTGGGGGGAATCGATATTGATTCAAATTATCAATTAAAAGATACATCTGCATGGACATCTTTTGAACTTGTTTACACCTTTGTGATGCTATTGTTCTATGCTATTGTGGGAAACGTAACTACAAGTGAGAATTCCAATCATTGCGATGCTATATGGTGGGCGGTCCACACTATGCAAATAATCAGTGTCAATGTAATTGCTCAGTGTGGCTAATGTTTCAGTGAAGCCTATCAAGTTCAAGAGGCCGCTGTGGCTGCCTGTCACTATAAAGTAACAGGCTACTGAATGATCACCGATTATTTTCTATTCCCTATTTTATATCCATATTTATTAATTGAAAACAGTAGTAGTCTATACACAATTGTAGTTAAAGTGAATTTCCTTGTAACATTTTTTTTTTTTACCATTGCACCTGTGCGTAAAGCCTGATCATAAAATCACAGCGACATTTAAGGTGAGTCAATCAAGTGAATTAAAAGGGTGTCCCAACAGTATTAATTCGTAGGACTATATATCCCATGCATATTGAAGTCAACTATACGGCGTACAGTGTGGGGCGACACAAGCAACACATTCACTTGATTTAGGTGAATTTAACCCGTCTTATAAACCCAGGGTCGTTACAGTACATTATGATTAGCCCACCTTTTGAATCAGGCAATCATGTCACGATACCGTTGGAGATAGAGTCAATTGAAACTGCCTGACAGGCTAAATAAATATCAGCCATAAATTTGTTGAATAAAAAACAATCTTCATTTTTAAACTCCTTAGGATAAATGTCCAAGAATTGGTTAGTTTAAATGGCAAACTGGCATTTAGTATCCAACTTTTTAAAACTGTAATTTATAACTCAAACCGTTTCCATTGCTATTACTTGTGTGATATTTAATTTCAATAGCAGTCGTTTCAAAACAATCTCACGAGTTTCCATGCTCCCTATTGTGCGTAATTGGACAAGATTGACTCCAAAAAGACGATGATACTGTATTTAAAGTTATATATTACATTCTTTAAATTGTGGACCAGAAAAACTGAGATTGCTCTAAGTCAGAGTCAATTGCTCTGTTTTTAAACAGTCAGCCAATTCCGCGCGCTCAACACTACAGGGAACATCTGGAATGATCACTGGTCAAATAGTATACAAATCGGAAAAGTGTGCAATTGGCATATTCATTTATAATTATTTTATTGGGTATTGAATGGTTGTAAACCCATATTGCTTGCGTAAAAAACTTTTAAGAAAATAAAATAAATGCGTAATGCGTCCGCCATTCTGATGCTGATTAATGTTTTAATCAGTCAGGAGCAAATAATTAGGCTATTTCGATCAAGTCGTCTTGGGTCTGTATAACTGTATAAGAAACAACTGTAGTGTGCTGTTATATTGTTATTACCATATAATCCACATACTTCCATACATATCACATTGCATTAGGCTTTGTATCAGATTGTTCATCGCATTGCATTAGGCTTTGTATCAGATTGTTCATCGCTTTCATACAGCGGAATTAGGCTAGGTCTGTAAGCTCTTATCAGCGCCTGAACTTTGACGTAATAACAGTCTGTATACGCATAGCCTTCAGTACTCCCATACCACAGCACACCAAGCTTCGTCCGCGCGCAACGAAAAACTAGTCTCAACCTGTAAAATATTTCACTCACTGGTCATACATTTTTTTCTCGTAGACGTTGAACGTAGCACCTCTACCACTCCAGGTCGTGTCTCTCTCTCTCTCTTTCTCTCTCTCTCCGTTCTATAATGCTCAGTCCTTTTCCCCAGCCGTGTCCCCTGTCCGTGTGTGCTGCGGCGCTGCGGCGCGCTGCGGCGCTTCGCTCCTTCACTATGCTTCAGTCGCTGTCTAGTCACACTTCAGCTATAGTTCGCTATAGGCTGCTTCATTCCTCTCCTCCACCCTCCCGACACTCTTGTCATAGCATTTGTTATGTCTTCTTAGGTGTCGTTATTTAGTCTGCACGGGCGGTGTTTAACCCGTCTTATATTACCAAACCCCATTATGTGAGTATTTACACCCCCTCCCCCATCCACAGGTTCAACCTGAAACACATCTGAAACGTATTAGCCTACATGGGTGCTTATGGGAAGACTCCCACGGTCTGTTCTTCAATGAGTTTGGATTTTACAGAAAGTGCCTAGTCTCGAAGTTTGACCCTAGTGCCCACTAACCCGCTTCGCCCACTGAACCCAAAACCCAACTCAGAAGAATCAAAGACCGGTATAGCACAGATTGGACACCTCTCTTATGTTTCATGTCCCGGGGTGGTTCTCTATACCTGCGCGCGCGCGTAAGGTTTAATCCCCTTGCCCTCTCGCCAGAACCTGTCTGTCCAGTTCATGCAACCCTATATTCACGCGCTCCGTTTCGTTCGTTTCAATGGCGCTTCGCCCTTTCTCCTTATGTACCTATTCTGCACTTTGCACTCTGCATTTACACACACACACACACACACACACACACACACACACAGACACACACACACAGACACACACACACACACACACACACACACACACACACACACACACACACACACACACACACACACACACACACACACACACACACACACACACACACACACACACACACACACACACACACACACACCAGGAGTGTTACAATAATGTATTCTCTTTCTACCACATAGCTCCAGCCCCGACTCAAGTCCCCTGATCAATGTCCACCAATGCAACAACCTCTGTTAAATGTCTCTCTCTCTGTGTTTCTCTCTTTCTTTCTCATTCTCTATTCCTCTCTTTCCCTCCCGCATGCAGCATACGTCTGGCCCCCTTCGAGCTCCTGTCCACTGGCTTACCTCGCTCTGTTTAACTTCGTCCACCCCCCCCCCCCCCTCCCCCCACACACACCCTCCGCTCCCGCCTCTCTCTCTCTCTCTCTCACACACACACACACACACACACACACACACACACACACACACACACACACACACACACACACACACACACACACACACACACACACACACACACACACACACACACACACACACACACACACACACACAGTGCACATTGCTTTCATTAGACATCTCTTTCTCTCTCCCTCCCCCAAGTACCTCTTGTCCGGCCCCCTGATCTTTCTGTCCATTGGCTTCCCCGGGTCTATCTTTCATGTCCAGCCCCTAATGAGTGTCCATTGGTTTTGTTATTTCCCTTCCCTCCTCCCACTTTGCCGCTTCGCCCTGCCCATGTGTTGTATCTCTATGTCCATCCATCGACTGACGTTCAAGTTCGTAGGAACGTCACGTCCGCACTTGAACTTGCAGCTCAGGGGGGCTTTTGCCATTTTTTCATCTCTCTCCCTCGCTCTCTTTTAAAAAAAGCCATGACGGCGATCCCACAATCCATCTTCCCTGCGCCATCGTTGTATTATTTCTAATTTATTTTGGATGTCAAAGGCATTGATGAAGATATTTTCTCTGGAGTCTCCCTTCTAACCCGGCTCTCCCGATGTGAACCGAGCTGAACGCTGCCACCAGCCACCATGTCTCGCCGCAAGCAAGGCAAACCCCAGCACTTGAGCAAGCGGGAGTTTTCGCGTAAGTACATCTAAATTGTCATTTCTACTTTTACCACGCTCCTTTCTACCCAGTCCAATACTGTGTCCATTCAGAAAAGCGGAAACTGGGTTACATGGAGCGTGATTCCAACAGGCACTTTGGACACTGGACTGCACGGACCCGCGGTCAAGTGGACTTCACCGTGAAATCGAGGGGAGAATCTCCCCGGGTGAAATACATATGCGCGCATAGCATATTCTACCCAGGCTGAAAGAGAAAAGTTTGATCCAGCTTTCACCCCTGCGAAAAATCGGAGAAGTTTGCAGCGAGAATGGCATTACATTCACAGGCACTGGCTTTAGTGCCCCCGTTGCCTCCACCGCTAAAGTGCATAGGCTACATTAAGGTACGCGGAGCGTATGGGTATATGCATGCTTTCCGCGGAGCAATGTAGAATATCGCCCGGAATATCCTGTACCGGTGCCTGTCTAGGATCGAGGCAGGTTTCTCCCCTCTCGTGCTATTTTTGGAAGGTTTTCAAAAACCTGGAAGTGGATTTTGTTTGGGAAAAATCTCGTGTACAACTGTTTACAATCACGGAGCGCGCGTGTAGCTCCTCGAAATATATATATAAAAACGGCTTATTTGTACCCTGCTTGTCTTATATCCTTATCGAACGGATTGTAGTGTTTACATTGATTCTGCAAGGTGTTCTCATATAGTGGCGGGAAGCATATGCTTCATGCTGTCTCGAGTAGCCTAGTAAAAGAGGGTGCTTTCGTAAAGAGCAACAGGACCAACGCATTTTCTTTTCGGTAGCCTATTTTTCTTCCTACTTTTTAGCAACCCACATTTGGAGCATTGGTATTTATTTTAGTTTATCATGCAGTTCATTACCCTAAGGTAAGCCAAAACAAGAATAACAATGACATGTTACTTTTACTGTAATTACAACGTAAAGAAAATGTTGAATAATACATTGTTACGTTTAACTAGGCTATATGGAAAACTCCGCTTAGCACACATTTATTTTGATATGGTTGATTTAGTTTGCATACATAACCAGCATGTTTACGATGTTACAAGCTGCAGGCAGTTAGCTAAATATGCGTTTGTAACAAGAGGATTCACTAAGGTAGCCAGTCCAATACCCGTTGTTGCCACACCGTGTATTTGTCCTACAATCGTCCATTCAGTAGCGCTCGAATGGTGTTATATGCGATAACATGCCCTAGATCCACGTTGTTGTAACATTGTATCGTATCGTGTGGCATTATTAGGTTTCCGCATGAAGTCGAGCGGCTTTACCCATATCTCTGGGTCTCAGCGTAGCCAGGGCATCGGCAGGCTTTTGTTCGTGTCGGAATCTCGTCGCTAGGAGGCAGACAACGATCAGAAACTGGATGTGAACTTGAACCTGATCAATTTCACCGCCACCTCAATCTACATATATGAGGATATGTTTAGAATGCAGGGAAATGCATAAGGGGATTTTAAACGGCACGTTTCCCCTCCTCTTTTCTCTCCAGTTTCGAATACATTTTTTTTCTACAGGGGTATGGAAGTTGAACACTTTTCAATACAAATGTCAACATTCTGTAGTCCTATAATTTGTCAAACTACCTAAACGCCAAAATCTCCATAAAAAAATCTTCAGACCCTTTAAATTTTATTTGAAATCGTCGAAAATATCATATTTTACAATAAAAAAATGGATGTATTTAATGTGAAAATGCATCACAAAACTTGTCCATATGAATAAAAGATAGACCCATGATGGCTTTAAATTAAGGTTTGAATGGTTTTTTTGAGCACATATTTCGTATTAGGACAAAAATTGCTATTAGTTGTCCATATTTCCTGCCGATAAGGAAGGTATCAATAGTGTTAATGGTAGGCTAATCAAACCCCTGAAATGGAATGGAATTTACAGAAGTGGGAGAAGAGATATGTTACTAATGTTTGCCACCTTTCTTTCCTATGGGCTGTGCATCAAACAACACACATCGTTTTTGTTCACATTGTGCAGAAATTACAGTTGTTTTAATAGCATGCAGAATGAAATCACTTTCAAATGCATGAATTACTGTGTAGTGCTGCCTTACATAGCGTGGTTCTAGCCTGTTAGAAAATAATTGTTCCACGACAGTTTTCTTATTTTTATTGATTTGCCACGCCGAATTGAATTAGTGACAAATCATGTTTATCCCACACATTATAGGAATAGGCCTAAAATGTAATGTATCTCAGTGTACTCTGATGCAGCCTATATTTTCGTTTTTATCTGATATTGATTGCATCACATTGGTTTAGGAGCCGGACATGTATTCGTGGAAGTGATATTATTCAGTTCATGTTTTGAATATGTACATATGTCCAGGTTTCTCGTCTCCTTCAATTCCATTTAAAGCAGTTCAATGTAGACGGCACAATATGGCGCTAAATACTTTGCATAGGCCTCTGCAGAAAAATATGCAATCAAATAATATCACTAAAATAGGTGTTTATCCCTTTGTAATTAAAACCAACAATGCGTTATGCAACTCTATAAAATCTACTCTCAGTTCAAGTTTAAGGTGAGGGCTTAGTCTGCTTTCATTAGATTTTATCCAGTGAATTTAATGCCTAGGGCTGTTGTATAACCTCGGCTGTTCTGGCGGTAGACCTGACGTTAAATTAAGGGTAGTAACCGCGCAATGTTATCTCTATGTCCCTGTTCGCTCGCAGATGTCGTGTAGGATTGCTCGTTCAAATGATATTTCCTTGCGCGCGGTGGGAGCCAACCCACATTCCGCCCTCTCTCTCTCTCTCTCTCTCTCTCTCTCTCTCTCTCTCTCTCTCTCTCTCTCTCTCTCTCTCTCTCTCTCTCTCTCTCTCTCTCTCTCTCTCTCTCTCTCTCTCTCTCTCTCTCTCTCTCTCTCTCTCTCTCTCTCTCTCTCTCTCTCTCTCTCTCTCTCTCTCTCTCTCTGTCTCATACACACACCCTCTCCCTCTATCTATTATCTATCTGGCTCTAGGTTGGGCGGAAATAAATGTAACCTCAGTTCACAGGATCCTATCTATTTTATCAAACATCCCTACCAATCATCAGCCACTACAAATTGAAATCTATTTTTTGATTCTCAGTGGTTTTAAGTTCATTAAAATGTGAAATTGGCAGCTTAGTAAAGAAGGTCAAGATGCTTAACCATTAGGAAGCTAAAAAGAAAGCTACTCTCACCTCAGAGCGACAGATTTCAAACACGACGGGCCGCTCAGTAGTAGGCTACTTAGTAGTAATAGTAGACTCCTGTCTAACCTCCCTTTGTGAGGAAATATCTCCCATTTACACAGCTCGTCGTCTGTCCGTGTATAACAAGACTCACACTCCCCGTGTGACAAAAGGCAACTTTCAAACGAGTCAAGCGTTAATCCCGGCTTCCACGGCGAGTAATTTACTTGAACGGTTCCTTAAGGCTGATTTCCGGCTGTAAAAGTGGTTATATAGGAACTGTAAGTCACACATGCAAAGAGTCCAGGAGAGTTTTTTATTTCGAAACACTCAGGCTGCTTGTCTTTTCTGCGCACACCAATGTTGGAAACATTTGTAATTTCCCCCATAATGAATTGAGAGAAACAAGCTTTATCCTATATGAACTATTATTCTATCACACATTGTAATTCTTCTGCACCTACAAATACTCTTTTGAATATGAAAAACACATTTGTAAAACGATATTTGAAAAAGCATTAAACATTTTTCCTTTTGATTTTGAAGTATCCAGCTGTCTGTCTCTCTCCTACTACGCTTCTGATTACTACCAGTCTATTAAACAAGTCATTACATTATACCAAGTTGTTATCTATCAAACTAAGGCTTTATTTGTCATACCCTACAACCCCAAATAATATTTCACATCCATTATAAAGCCTGCCTTTGATTAGATGCCTTTCTTAGTCGTTGTTATGTTAATTTCAATGGATGTAAAAGTAGAAGTTGTCATAGTATGAAATTGACAGGCTGATAAGTGGAGCTGTCTGTCAAATGCCAGTCACACCAAAAGTTAGACACACACTTTTCGCTGCAACACCGCCCAGGCATTACTGCTACTGCTACTGCTACTGCTACTGCTACTGCTTCTGCTACTGCTACTACTACTACTACTACTACTACTGGGGGTGTTGTCTGATGACTACTACTAGTTTTGGCAGAATGGTGAGAGAGAGCAAGCCAAAGCATGTGATCATTGTTCTGCACTGTTGTTGATACTGCTCAATTGAACATTACGCCTCTAATTTCCCTTCTCCCTCCCTCCCTTCCTCCCTCCCTCCCTTCCTCCCTCCCTCCCTCCCTCCCTCCCTCCCTCCCTCCCTCCCTCCCTCCCTCCCTCGTTCCTGCTTACAGCCGAGCCCCTGTCTGCCATCGTCTCGGAGGAGCTCTCGTCGGAACGCTGCTCGCAACGCTCGGACCGTTCAGAGAATGGCACGGGCACACTGCGGGTTGCCGTGGAGACGGAGCATGACCTGTTGACCTGTGGTCAGTGCCAGGCCACCTTCCCCCTGGGGGACATCTTGCTCTTCATTGAGCACAAGAGGAAGAGATGTCATGGACCCCCCTGTCTGGCCAGGGGCCTAGACAAGCCCCCCTCCCCGTCACCAGGCCTGGCCCTCACTCCCTCGCCCTTCCTGGCCTCACTCCGCACGCGCCCCGTGGAGGTGGGCGTCCAAGCCACGCCGGGGGCCGATGACGACCGCTTCTCGTTGCCCAGAGGGATCTGCCCCAAGCAGGAACACATCCCAGGTAACCACCGTTCCCCACAACATGTTGTCGTTAAATTAACAATAGGAGCTGTGTTTCAAATTGATATACAGTATCTCTGTTGGCGTAGGTGAACTTGAGTAAACGTGCAGAAACATGTGTGCGTCATAAGGGTAGCCGTGCAAGGGGGCATGTTTAAGTTTTGAAGTGTGTCACAAACCACTATTACATGCAGTGACGTGCTTGAATATGTATAGTCCTTGTGGGCTTGTGTGTTTATGTTGGGGAGGCGGGGGGTGTTGTGTAGTGTGTGTAAGCATACACGGGGTACTGCAGAGGCCATATATTGGGCAGAAATGTTCCCTCTCCCTGTAGGATTTGCAGTCCTAAGAGACCCAGTGTGAATGCGACTGCCATGATTGGCTCAGATTGGGTCCTCGTTTAAGTGATCCATCTGATTGGCTAGGACTGATAGGCTAGGGGCGGGGTCTATTCCGGCTAACCACAACTGTGAAACATCACAGGGAAGCCCAAAAGAATAGGATAAAATAAAAACATTATGACTTGATTTATGGATTATTATCTCCTCCCTGTCTCAGATCGCCTTGTTCTTGCTGGCTGGTGTTCTTAATTAGAGACACATATGCGTCATAGTGCTACTGATCTCTAGCGGTGTGTGTGAATATGTGTGTGTGTGTGTGTGTGTGTGTGTGTGTGTGTGTGTTTGTGTGTCTGTGTGTCAGCCTGCAGAGGGGAAACAGTTAACTTGGCACAGCAGTTGACCTCAGATCCATTAAGTTTGACAGAGATAGGATGGGGGGAAGGTTGGTTTTCCACGGTAATCAAATATAGCCCAATGGCAAAGTGACACTGGTAACCTTGACTTAGTGGCCATTTTGCAATGGCCTAAATTGGGGCACAGGGTGGGTGCACTGGCTGGCAATGCTGCGGACTCAACCCACCCACCATGCAGGGAAACAAAGGTTTGGCACATGGGTCAATGTGTGTGTGTGTTTGTGACACTGTGTGTTGGAGGGAGTGGTTTAGAGAGTTTTATATAATTACACGGTTGTGCAGTGTGTATATGCCTGTAAGAGGGCATACACAAATTCTGTGATGTATGTGTTTTTGTCTGTGTGTGTGTGTGTCCACGGTTTCTCTGGGATATGTGTTCATGCCTATTCAGGATGTGTGTTCCAGTTTCCCCATATAGGCTACAGCTTTATAGTGTGTGTCATTCCATGTGTGTGTGTGTGTATGCTTCCGTTTGTGTGTCCTGTTGTGAGGCTCTCATCTGGAGTGTGTGTGTAACTCTATCGGTGTGTGCCGCTTGCACGGTGTGTGTCTGGGGGCTCTGTGAGAAATGCTGCTGTAGTTCTCTCATGTGGCTCTAGCAGATGTCTCCCGATCTCACTGTGGTCTCTCCCCACCACATCTTACACCAGTAAACAAAGGCTTGCATATTCTTACCCTCTCTATTTCTCTATTTCTCTATTTCCTTTCTTACTCTCTTGTTTCCTTCTAATTTCTCTAACTCTCTCTTACTCTCTCTGCCATTTCTTTCCCACCTCTCTCTCTCCTCCTCTTTCTCCCTTAGTCTTTCTTTCTTTTTCACTCTGTGCAGTATAACAGCGGAGGAGTGTACACTCGGTTATGATGGCTCGCCGAGGAAGAGTCGTTTATTTAAAGCATCTTAACGCCACTAATTATTTGTTATAGTGTAGTTTTTCTGTCTATTTCAATTAGGGTTCTCTTTCAGTGGTTGACTGGCAGCACTAAATAAGGCCTGGGAAAAGATGAACTAGTAGGATGGATGCGAGCAACTAAACAACACTGTTAATCACTCTGCTTGTAAACAACGGCAGAAATGCTTGGGAATATAGAGAGGTAAAGGGTGGATTTCAAGGTGGCCATCATTACAGTTCCTCGGGATATTATTTTACAGTTTTCATCTGGCCTGTCTTATATGTTTGTGTTTGAGTGTGCAAGTGTGTGTATTGTATAGAAATGCAAGGTAGTGACTGTGTCTCTGTTTTATTCCATCTCTTCTCATCAGGCTAAATATCCAGGTTTTAGGAAATGAGTCTGTCCTGGATCATCCTCATCAACAATAATTTAGATCTGACCTTTGATCCTTTAATATTGGTTTCGTGATTGGCTTCTGGATTTTGGTATGGAATAGATTCCAGACAGGCCCATTTCGGTGGTACGTTGTGCTGAGAAATGTAGTGTAAGGTGAACCACACTGTGTGTGTGTGTGTGTTTTTTGTATGAGTGTGTGTGTGTGCAGTGTGTGTGTGTGCGCGTGTGTCGGTCTTACCTGGTTCCCTAGCTCATTGTCTTCTTTAGTTCAATCTTAACGGATCGGCAATGCTAATCAGGGTCGTGTCTCGACTCTTGTGTGTGTGTGTCAGCTTAGCCGTTTTGTTTTTAAGATAAGATGTTGCTGCAATTTCAGCACAAATGATCACAGCCATTTAAACACACACACACACACACACACACACACACACACACACACACACACACACACACACACACACACACACACACACACACACACACACACACACACACACACACACACACACACACACACACACACACACACACTCAACTGGGTTATTATTTACATCATAATGTAATGGGTGAGACACGTCTGATGGGGTCAATGGTAGTATAAATTAATGTTATGTTTTGGAATCATTAGGTGTGAATTATTTATGTTTTATATAAAACATTTTTTTTATAACTATTATTATATTAATCCATTTTTATTGTAATTTTTAACAGTCATTTTTGTAATTCTTTGTTTTACACAATGCAATATCAGTAACAGATTTTTACAGCTATAGAGTTGTTTTTGTATTGTATCTGCACCATGAATATTTATTACTGTGTATTATTGCATTGGTAAGTGTGGTAGTGGGGAGTTTGTCATTGGTATGTACCTTAGGAAAATATGGAGCATTGCTCTTGTGGTGTAATACCCTTATTTACATATCAAACAGCTCTGTTTGAAAAGACAGAAGGCAGTACCTGTCGGGGAGTGTGTGTGTGTGTTCCATATGGATTGTTGTCCTTGATTTTACTACAACCACATTAGGTTGGGATCTCTTACGCTCTTTAGTCTATTAATTAATGCTACACTGTGTGTTCTGTGAGTACCAACACAGCACTACAACTGATTGTGCCATGTGTAATGTCATTGTAAAAAAGCATGATTGATTGTGCAACACTGAAATAAATGATTCTTCCACTAACCCCATCACAATATGGTATACAAAGCACTTGAGCCTTGTTGTTACGAAGATATCTCTGTCCCTATGACTTTCTCTGGCTCTGTATATTCCAATGTACACTATATGGTCTGGAGTCTCTGCATATGTTGTGCTGTTCATGCTACGGCTAAGCTAAAGCTGGGCTATGACATGATTGCTGTTGCGGTGTGGCAGATCAGGCGATTAGCCCGCACCGCTAGCACTGCTAGTGTTTATTAAATGCACCTTTATTTTTTGCTTAAATTTCAGAGCTCTCTCTCTCCCACTCTTTTTCTCTCTCAAACACTTTCTCTATATCATTTTTAATCATATTTGATGCTTTTTCTCCCTTGTTCTCTCTTTTGCTTATCCATTTCTATGCCTCTCTTTCTATCTATCTCTCTCTCCACTTCACTCTATCTTTGCAAAAGTGTTAAAAGTCAATGCAAATCGGGGGCACCCAATCGGTATGGAATCAATTACATTGTGTGAGTGCATGTGTCATGTGGGCGTGTCTGTCTGTGTGTGTCTGTGTGTGTGTGTGTGTGTGTGTGTGTGTGTGTGTGTGTGTGTGTGTGTGTGTGTGTGTGTGTGTGTGTGTGTGTGTGTGTGTGTGTGTGTGTGTGTGCATACGAGCCAGCTGCAGTCTCTGATGCCAAAACGCCATGCTGAACTAGTGAGTGAGTGTGTGTGTCTGTGTGAGAACAAAGCATCAGAATCTCCCTACCATTACCCCGTCGTCTCTCGCTGTCTAAATCCCCCACCACTTCATACGCCACTGTCTGTCACGACACCAGGGATCATCAAAGAGTCATTTGGTTTTGCTGGGAGGGTGTGTGGAAACATACTCTTATGCTGGTCTAGCAGGCGCGTTTCTCTGCTTGTCTTTCCTAGGCCCCTCTGTAAGGATTGGGTTGAAGGAGGTGTGTGGAAGGTCATTTATTGCACCTCGAATAGAGCAGTTGTAACGTTGAGAGAGTGGATGATCGGCCACGGAAAACGTCTTCTATACACTTTGGCTGGAGATACACATTGAACTCACCATGGCATAAGCAAAACAATGAGAATCGTTCTGTCGTTTAACTTCCATTACATTAGAAGGTTAAAGGACCCTGGTATGAATGGCTTGCTCTGTATAGCATATTTTGATGCCATGGCGATGGACTCTGTGTTATTATTGACATTTTATGACACATTTTAGACATATTTTCACGTTGGTTGATTTTGACTGATATTAAAATGACAGATCTACAGTAGATGTCATCTGAATTTTTTAAATAATTGTTTTACTTGTTACTATTATTTGATTCTTTTTTTTGATTGATTGATGATTTGTCCTTTGCCCTATGTGGCACAGACAAACCATTGCCCCACCTTTGGTTTGGATCTCGTTTAGTTACATAAGGTAGTGGGATATGGATTGAAGCCTATTTGATATCATTAACCAAATCGATACAGTGACATATGTTATTATCTGATTTTGTATTGGAGTTGTCAACTCCGGCACTATGGCGGAATATTGTTAATAGCTTATGTTTGTTTTTTCTTTGTCAGTGATTGATTTATGTTTACTTTTCTGAATTGTAGAAAACAGAAAGCTACTGTTTTTTGATGCCTCGTTTTGATACCATGTGTGGTGTGTGTGTATCCACTACATCAGCCCATGACAGTGTGGTCCTAGCCTAGCTCTCTAATGATGTCAGAAGTTGTGCAAAGCTTGTCTATAAAACTGTTTATACACTACAAAGCTTATTTATATATCCCAGTGAATTACACACTGCTGTTTTATATGCGAAGTCGAAGAGGCCGGCTCAATTCAGTATATTTGCATATGTGTGAGTTTATGTATACACTCTCTGTATGTGAGCTTGACATGTGTATATGTGTTTGTGTTCTCTTAGTTGTGTATGCTTGTGTATATTGTTCTACCAGTGTGTGTGTGTGTGTGTGTGTGTGTGTGTGTGTGTGTGTGTGTGTGTGTGTGTGTGTGTGCGCGTGTGAGCCCCATCGGGGCGCGGTTGAACATGAAAGGGTGTGTGAGTTGGCAATGTAGCTGTAGGACATCCCCTGGCAGACTGTGCCAGGGCAGAGTTGGCACTGAGTGTGGTGGGCAGTGTGTGTGTGTGTGTGTGTGTGTGTGTGTGTGTGTGTGTGTGTGTGTGTGTGTGTGTGTGTGTGTGTGTGTGTGTGTGTGTGTGTGTGTGTGTGTGTGTGTGTGTGTGTGTGTGTGTGTGTGTGTGTGTGGAGGGGCTGGCTCCTGACTGGGGTTTCATGTTCGTCATTTGGCTTTACTACCACAGAAGAACATCATTGTGCTGCAGGGAAACACACACACTTGTGTATGTAGGGTTGCATGTGTGACAATCT
>NC_074701.1:5069576-5077704 GCF_029448725.1 Salvelinus fontinalis
CAGGTTCCCTTTTGGCCAAAGGGAACGGCACTGCTCCTCTATGCTCCCCCCACCACACTTCTATGCCCAGAACCAGTTCAGACCGGTTAGCTGGCCTTGCAGCCAGGGCCTCTGTCATCTCTCCTTAACGGAGTAGGGGAAAGAAAAACAACAAAAATGCCAAAAAGGAAAATGAAAGCTCATTTCTGATAATGCAGCTGACCTGAGGGTGCTTAGCTGGTGAATTAAAAGAAAGTGAGCATGGCCTTATTTCTATAACAGCATAGGTGAAAGTGAATAAAATATAACAAAATATAGCTATGCTTACTTATTTTAACTTGTGTGCTTTAACCATTTGTACATTGTTACAACACTGTATATATTTAATATGACACTCGTAAGGTCTTTATTGTTTTGAAACTTCTGTATGTGTAATGTTTACTGTTAATTCGTTTTGTTTGTTTCACTTTTGTGTATTGTCTACCTCATTTGCTTTGGCAATGTTAACACATGTTTCCCATGCCAATAAAGCCCCTTGAATTGAATTGAATTGAATTGAGAGAGAGGGAAGGAGGCCGAGAAAATTAAAGAGATCAGGGCTTATCAGGGAGAGGAAAAAAGCAACGGAGAAATGCCAGTGAAATAAGTTTGGCGTTTTTTGGGCCATTTTGCAGGGTTGTGTTGAAAATGAAACAGGAGGTAGTTGGAGAGGAGCTGGGAGGATGTGTGTGTTAGCTCCACATGGCCGTGCACGTGGAAGGCAGACATTAGCAGGAGTTCTTTATCTTTGTACAGTGTGTGATAGTGGGGTGGTACAGCTAGACCCTATAGAGTCCAGTGGCAGTTGGTGCTGTTTTCTTTTGAGCATGGCCTTATTTCTATAACAGCATAGGTGAAAGTGAAAAAAATATAACAAAATATAGCTAGCTCTTTCTCTTGCTTCTCCTTCATTTTTGAAGAAATTAATTTGTTCAAAACTGTTCAACTATTGTTTTTCTCTCTCTTTGAGTCATCTACTCATCACATTTTATGTACTGCAGTGCTAGCTAGTTGTAGCTTACGCTTTCAGTACTAGATTCATTTTCTGATCCTTTGATTGGGTGGACAACATGTCAGTTCATGCTGCAAGAGCTCTGATAGGTGGCAGGATGTCCTCCGGAAGTTGTCATAATTACTGTGCAAGTCTATGGAATGGGGAGAGAACCATGGGCCTCCTAGGTTTTGTAATGAAGTCAATGTATCCAGAGGAGGACAGAAGCTCTGTCCTCCGGCTACCCCATGGTGCTACTCTACAGAGTGCTGTTGAGGATACTGTACACCTTATTTGCAAAACAGTTTGTTCTAATCAATTATTTGGTGACGTGAATATATTTTGTATATTTTTTTCTAAAAATGATAACTTTTTCATGTTTCACAATTTTTATTTTTATGTAATTCACTGGCGAGGATGGTCCTCCCCCTCCTCCTCTGAGGAGCCTCCACTGATAGGGTCATAAAGCTTCCAAAGATGGTGGATAAATGAAGATGTCTTGTCTTAAGATGCCAATTACCATAGAAAACATTTTTCTGCTTAAGGGGTAGCTCTCCCATAGGCACCAATGCGATAGCAGCTGGATATGGTCTGCTTATCTCATTGACTCTATTTGAACCAGATAAAAGGAGCTAGGCAGATGTCTTGCTTCCTCTTCTGTCTCTTGCTCTTCTCCCCCCTCCCCCCTCCCCGCCTGGGTTCAAAAGTCACTGGTAGAAAAGAGGGCGGAGTTCCTTGCTGGGACGATGGCATCAAACCAAAGCACCTCTCACATTCTAATGCCAGCTTGATGGATGTAAGCAGTATGCAGCAGGCCGTGTGCAGTAAGGTGATCCTGGGGCCCTTCTGTCCTCTCCTATCCTGGTTATGTCCTGTCATCATACTCCCTCTCCGTCACCTATAGAACTTTGTCATGAGTTCAACCTTTATCCTTCAGGTCAGTCCTTACACATGTCCAGTTCTTTCAATAAGGGTTTCATGAGAGCACGGTGTTATAAGGCATCCCACATGCCCATGTGTATGGTTGGGATACATTTGACACTGTGTTGGTATATTTAGGTGTGGTGGGGTGGTGTCTGTTGGACGTGTTGGTTATGTTGGTATGTGTGCAATACAGTACATTAGAGGTCAGGCAGTTTATGTGCGTATTTGTGTGTGTGTGTGTGTGTGTGTGTGTGTGTGTGTGTGTGCGTGTGTGTGTGTGGGTGAACCAGTGTGTGTGTGTGTGTGTGTGTGTGTGTTTGTGTGTGTGTGTGTGTGTGTGTGTGTGTGTGTGTGTGTGTGTGTGTGTGTGTGTGTGTGTGTGTGTGTGTGTGTGTGTGTGTGTGTGTGTGTGTGTGTGTGTGTGTGTGTGGGGGGGGGGGGGGGGGGGGGGGGGTGCCATATGACAGGGCATACGCTATTTGGACATGGTATGAAGGACACACAGCTTTTATGTGAAATGTGATCTGGACACTAAGACCAGCCTGGCCAGGCCTGAGAAATGGAGCCCGCAGGTCTAGAGAGACAGAGTGTAGTATGCATAGAAATATAGACACACACACACACACACACACACACACACACACACACACACACACACACACACACACACACACACACACACACACACACACACACACACACACACACACACACACACCATTTTCTCTTGCCCTGGGCTGTCCTGTCTGCAGGGGAGTGGGAAGCTTACTGTCCCTACCCCTGGCCATTACTCACTTTACTCCCATCCCATAGGCTATTTGTGACCGCATTATCTGCAATAAAAATGCATTTGAACCTTCCAGTTATGATCGTTGAATAACTTATTTTTTTCACTTTCCTAATCTATGTAAACATTTAAATCAGCACCACATGCTTCCTCCTGCGCCAGTGAAATCTCTTCCTCCGGTTTGATTATTTTCTCCCTCTAAACTAGGATTAAAATGTGGATGCCTCCGTTCATCTTTACAGAGAGTGTTGTCATCCCTTAATACAGTTTTACCCTTCCCTCTGGATACTACCCTCCCACTCCCACAGCAGACAGATGGACAGAGTGGCAAGGAGGGAGAGGTGAAGGAGCGACAGGGGGAGAAGGGGAGTCAGAGAGTGATAAAAGAAGAATAGGAAAGAGAAGTAAAGGAGGGACAGAGAGAGAGAGAGAGAGAGGGAGATGAAGGGTCAGAGAGAAGGAAGAAGACAGGGAGGATGAAGAGAGGAGACGAAGAGGGAGAAAGAGAATCAGGCAGAGGGTACAATGTATTGGGGTCCATATTGTTTCCCCACTGTGTTGTGTGTGTTCATGGTTTTGTGGTATTACTGTACAGAGGGCAGATCCCTGTAGGCACCCGATGTTCAGCTAATGGGGTCAGGTGTGTGTAAACCTTGGTGTGTCTATGATATATGGATTATCTTTACTGTGGCATATTTAGTTTGGGTGCTGTCGCTGGTCAGTGGTGTGAATGATGAATGGAGATGTCCACCAGATTCACCCGAGCACCTGTGGTCCCTTGCTCTCCTGCGGTGGGCCTTAGATACGGGTCTAGCCCCGGCCCGGTGGCGTGTGCATGAGTGGGATTGATTTTGAATAAAGAAACAAATACTTTCATTTCTGTCTGTCTTGGATGAAAGGTGTGATTGTTCTGCTGGTGTTGGATTTAAGTCCAATATACACATTTAGATGAAGGGTTCTGCTGGCATACTACATTTACATTTGAGTCATTTAGCAGATGCTCTTATCCAGAGTGACTTACAGGCGCAATTAGTGTTAAGTGCCTTGCTCAAGGGCACATCGGCAGTTTTTTCACCTGGTCAGCTCAGGGATTCGAACCAGCGACCTTTCAGTTACTGGCCCAACGCTCTTACCCGCTAGACTACCTGCCTACTCTCAATCTGCTTGGTGGGTCTGTGGAATGGAATGGTCCAAGTATTTACAGCAGGCCTCGTCGGGAAGCCTCTCTCAGCCCTCTGTTTACTTTGGGCTGGTCCGTGTCCTGCTGAAGTGCTTTTTATTAACACCCCTGAACAAGAGCCTTTTAGTGGTTGCGCGCGCGCGCGCGCGTGTGTGTGTGTGTGTGTGTGTGTGTGTGTGTGTGTGTGTGTGTGTGTGTGTGTGTGTGTGTGTTCATACGATTCATGTTTGCACATGCAAGCTTAAGCCAATGCCTATTGTTTTCTTAAGGGCTTCTTCAGAGATATCCACAGCCGACTCAACTTTCTCAATCGAGCCGTCAACCACTGACAGCTTCATTCTAACATAAAAATGCCAGTGTACATTCTCTGATGAAGCATTTCTTGGAGTCTTAAAGGAATAGTTTGGGATTTTGCCAATAAATCCCTTTATCTGCTTCCTCAGAGTCAGATGAACTCGTGGATACCATTTGTATAGGTCTGCGTGCAGTTTAAAGGAAGTTTCCAACTGGACTGAAGTCTATGGGAACAGCTAGCAGAAACGACCTCCAACTTCCTTCATAATGGACTCAGAGACATAACAATGGTATCCACAAGTTCATCTGACTGGGGAAAGTCCAGTACTATCCCTTTAACAGTGTAGTGTTCCATTTGTGTTCGTAGTTGTGGTATTGTTGACTTGAAGACCTTTGTCTGCATCAGAGCTGGATCCTATAGCTATTGTAGTCTGTCTGTGTTTGTTTATTAACTCTTTATGCCCCTCAGGCCCACTCTTCAATTTCTCGCTCTCGCTCTCTCTCTCTCTCTCTCTCTCTCTCTCTCTCTCTCTCTCTCTCTCTCTCTCTCTCTCTCTCTCTCTCTCTCTCTCTCCTCTCTCTCTCTCTCTCTCCTCTCTCTCTCTCTCTCGTTCTATCTATGTCTCTGTCTGTTGTGTGTTTTACAGTTCAGCTCTTCAGGCGCCATGGGGCGTGTGCAGGTGTGTGTGTGGTCTTTTGGGGTGTTCCGTTTTTGTAACTAAGGGTGTGACTCGGTCAACTCTGACTTCTGGGAGGCTGCAGCAGAAAGATGCCAATGCCCGGGATGAGTTATACTCTGGAGAGAGAGTGTGTGTGTGTGTGTGTGTGTGTGTGTGTGTGTGTGTGTGTGTGTGTGTGTGTGTGTGTGTGTGTGTGTGTGTGTGTGTGTGTGTGTGTGTGTGTGTGTGTGTGTGTGTGTGTGTGTGTGTGTGTGTGTGTGTGTGTGTGTGTGTGTGTGTGTGTCAAACAGATCTGTGTCTGGGTGCACTTGCTAGGTCCCATACCTTCACAGTGCTCTCCTCATAGTTTCACGGTACTTTTCTCTCTCTCTCTCTCTCTCTCTCTCTCTCTCTCTCTCTCTCTCTCTCTCTCTCTCTCTCTCTCTCTCTCTCTCTCTCTCTCTCTCTCTCTCTCTCTCTCTCTCTCTCTCTCTCTCTCTCTCTCTCTCTCTCTCACTGTGTTGTTGTTGTCTTCGCCTTTTTGTAGTAGTAAATACCCTTGTTACCCGACACAGATACACTTTTCTACTTGACCGGGCAGAGAGAGAGCAGGGCTGACGGGGTATTCTCCGGTGACCCCCTGCCCTCCGGTTTGAAGGACAGAGTTAACACACTAACACACTGTGCCCATGTTTCTATGCCCCTCCTATCTTTATTTATTTATCTCCTGGAACTCAGAGATGAAACGCTGGTTTAATCTTTGACATCATATCCAAACCAGCCTTTTCCAGCTGAGGGAATCCTCTTGGGTGTGTTACTGTGAGTGTGTTACTGTGAGTGTGTGTGTGAGAGCGTGTGTAAAGATTTGAGTTTTATTTGGTTGTTTTTGCTCCTTTATAGTAATACTGTAGACACACAAAGCAGGGAATAACTACTCATATAGTCATTCATTCTAATTTCCTCTCTCCTAACCTCAGTGATGTTAATAGTGACTATACCCTTTTAATAGGATTTACCATGTAATGCTACTAATAGTTTAGACAGAATTATCTTTTTATGTACGTCAAAAGGCTAATAAAACCTAGCAATGTTTATGGCTTGTGCGTACACACACGCACGCACGCACGCACGCACGCACGCACGCACGCACACACACACACACACACAGACACACACACACACACACACACACACACACACACACACACACACACACACACACACACACACACACACACACACACACACACACACACACACACACACACAGACCACTCGGTACCGAGTTCTGCCAAGTCAGAACGGCAGGCTGCCAGTAAAAGGCCTGTGATTGGGCTGTGATCATATGTCAACACAGGGTTAGCCAACCATAGCGTCCAGAGTGCCCCCCTCCCCACAGCCCTCATTTAGATCATAAGGGTTAATTAGCTGAACACGGCCCCCTGCCACCACCACCACCACCGACCACCAGCACACCACAGAGGAGCTCCCCGCTCAGACCAAGACCAGCACCAGAAAGTACTAGCCCTGAGGCTAAAGCTGTGGCCCATGTTAGCACAATCACTAGCACAGACGCCACAGCTGCTGCTCATATGAGCTGTCTGTCACTTATGCTACGCTAAGGTTAACTCCACCACTACTACTAATACCACTTACTTCCTCTAATGTACATCTGTTGCTGTGGCCCTGGGGAATAGCTGGGACAAGGCAGTGTAGAGAGATAATAGGACTGTATTGTGCTGGGGCTAGGTTAGTGTATTGTGCTGGGGCTAGGTCAGTGTATTGTGCTGGGGCTAGGTCAGTGTATTGTGCTGGGGCTAGGTTAGTGTATTGTGCTGGGGCTAGGTTAGTGTATTGTGCTGGGGCTAGGTTAGTGTATTGTGCTGGGGCTAGGTCAGTGTATTGTGCTGTGGCTAGGTCAGTGTATTGTGCTGGGGCTAGGTCAGTGTATTGTGCTGTGGCTAGGTTAGTGTATTGTGCTGTGGCTAGGTTAGTGTATTGTGCTGGGGCTAGGTTAGTGTATTGTGCTAGGGCTAGGTTAGTGTATTGTGCTGGGGCTAGGTTAGTGTATTGTGCTGGGGCTAGGTTAGTGTATTGTGCTGGGGCTAGGTTAGTGTATTGTGCTGGGGCTAGGTTAGTGTATTGTGCTGGGGCTAGGTTAGTGTATTGTGCTGGGGCTAGGTTAGTGTATTGTGCTGGGGCTAGGTCAGTGTATTGTGCTGGGGCTAGGTTAGTGTATTGTGCTGGGGCTAGGTTAGTGTATTGCGCTGGGGCTAGGTTAGTGTATTGTGCTGGGGCTAGGTTACTGTATTGTGCTGGGGCTAGGTTAGTGTATTGTGCTGGGCTAGGTTAGTGTATTGTGCTGGGGCTAGGTTAGTGTATTGTGCTGGGGCTAGGTTAGTGTATTGTGCTGTGGCTAGGTTAGTGTATTGTGCTGGGGCTAGGTTAGTGTATTGTGCTGGGGCTAGGTTAGTGTATTGTGCTGGGGCTAGGTTAGTGTATTGTGCTGGGGCTAGGTTAGTGTATTGTGCTGGGCTAGGTTAGTGTATTGTGCTGGGGGCTAGGTTAGTGTATTGTGCTGGGGCTAGGTTAGTGTATTGTGCTGTGGCTAGGTTAGTGTATTGTGCTGGGGCTAGGTTAGTGTATTGTGCTGGGGCTAGGTTAGTGTATTGTGCTGGGCTAGGTTAGTGTATTGTGCTGGGGCTAGGTTAGTGTATTGTGCTGGGGCTAGGTTAGTGTATTGTGCTGGGGCTAGGTTAGTGTATTGTGCTGTGGCTAGGTTAGTGTATTGTGCTGTGGCTAGGTTAGTGTATTGTGCTGGGGCTAGGTTAGTGTATTGTGCTGTGGCTAGGTTAGTGTATTGTGCTGTGGCTAGGTTAGTGTATTGTGCTGGGGCTTAGGGGTTAGTGTATTGTGCTGGGCTAGGTTAGTGTATTGTGCTGGGGCTAGGTTAGTGTATTGTGCTGTGGCTAGGTTAGTGTATTGTGCTGTGGCTAGGTTAGTGTATTGTGCTGGGGCTAGGTTAGTGTATTGTGCTGGGGCTAGGTTAGTGTATTGTGCTGGGGCTAGGTTAGTGTATTGTGCTGGGGCTAGGTTAGTGTATTGTGCTGGGGCTAGGTTAGTGTATTGTGCTGGGGCTAGGTTAGTGTATTGTGCTGGGCTAGGTTAGTGTATTGTGCTGGGGCTAGGTCAGTGTGATCTGCTACTGAGTTGGGTGTGTATCTTTGCCTGTGTCTTGGATTCCCTGTTTGGGCGTGTTGGTGACATTTTTGAAA
>NC_074701.1:5085704-5090704 GCF_029448725.1 Salvelinus fontinalis
GGACAGTTAACTGTCCAGGGAGCTGTTGTTGTGTGCAGTTAACTGTCCAGGGAGCTGTTGTTGTGTGCAGTTTACTGTCCAGGGAGCTGTTGTTGTGGGCAGTTAACAGCCCAGGGAGCTGTTGTTGTGGACAGTTAACAGCCCAGGGAGCTGTTGTTGTGGGCAGTTAACTGTCCAGGGAGCTGTTGTTGTGGACAGTTAACTGTCCAGGGAGCTGTTGTTGTGTGCAGTTAACTGTCCAGGGAGCTGTTGTTCTGGACAGTTAACAGCCCAGGGAGCTGTTGTTGTGGACAGTTAACTGTCCAGGGAGCAGTTGTTGTGGACAGTTTACTGTCCAGGGAGCTGTTGTTGTGGGCAGTTAACAGCCCAGGGAGCTGTTGTTGTGGACAGTTAACTGTCCAGGGAGCAGTTGTTGTGGACGGTTAACTGTCCAGGGAGCTGTTGTTGTGGGCAGTTAACTGTCCAGGGAGCTGTTGTTGTGGACAGTTTACTGTCCAGGGAGCTGTTGTTGTGGGCAGTTAACAGCCCAGGGAGCTGTTGTTGTGGACAGTTAACAGCCCAGGGAGCTGTTGTTGTGGGCAGTTAACAGCCCAGGGAGCTGTTGTTGTGGGCAGTTTACTGTCCAGGGAGCTGTTGTTGTGGACAGGTAACTGTCCAGGGTCTGTTGTTGTGGGTAGTTAACTGTCCAGGGAGCTGTTGTTGTTTCGAACTAGCAACCTTTTGGTTACTGACCCAACACTCTAATCGCTAGGCTACAAAGATCAATAGAAGATATATCACACTTACTGAATCAGGGTCTACTCAGAAGAAGAAACGTCAGTTAGTACAGTAGTTTCTTAGCTTGGCCTTGTTCTGACCAATACGTCTGCTTTTATTACGTTATTCTGTCTCTGGTCCTGTTGATATGTGTGTGTTCTCTGCATTTACAGATTGGGCCATTACAGATTGGGCGTCAGGTGTGTGTAAATCTCAACGCTACTAATTGGGTTTTCCGTGCGGGACTTGTGTGTTCCGGGGATTACACTGATAATGGGGAGTGGGAATTCTACAAGAACACAGACTTCGGCATGAAAATCCCATGGAATTCTCCTATCGGGATTCACCTTTCAACTTCACAATTATTACCCCGTTCACACTGATTTGCAGAGTTTTAGGAAATGGATCAGAAACAACTCACTGGCAAAAAAGATTCCTTTCTCTTCCTTTCTTTCTTCTAAGTCTCTCTCTCTCTCTCTCTCTCTCTCTCTCTCTCTCTCTCTCTCTCTCTCTCTCTCTCTCTCTCTCTCTCTCTCTCTCTCTCTCTCTCTCTCTCTCTCTCTCTCTCTCTCTCTCTCTCTCTCTCTCTCTCTCTCTCTCTCTCTCTCTCTCTCTCAATTCAATTCAATTCAATTCAAGAGGAAACGTGTTAACATTGCCAAAGCAAGTGAGGTAGATACTATACAAAAGTGAAATAAACATAAAAAATGAACAGTAAACATTACACATACAGAAGTTTCAAAACAATAAAGACATTACAAATGTCATATTATATATATACAGTGTTGTAACAATGTACAAATGGTTAAAGTACACAAGGGAAAATAAATAAGCATAAATATGGGTTGTATTTACAATGGTGTTTGTACTTCACTGGTTGCCCTTTTCTTGTGGCAACAGGTCACAAATCTTGCTGCTGTGATGGCACACTGTGGAATTCCACCCAGTAGATATGGGAGTTTATCAAAATTTGATTTTTTTTTTGAATTCTTTGTGGATCTGTGTGATCTGTGGGAAATATGGGAAATATGTCTCTCTAATATGGTCATACATTGGGCAGGAGGTTAGGAAGTGCAGCTCAGTTTCCACCTCATTTTGTGAGCAGTGAGCACATAGCCTGTCTTCTCTCTCTCTCTCTCTCCTCTGTGTGTATGGAGTATGTATAATAGATTGATTAAGGCTTATTGTCTAGAGATGTTAGATTCTGCTGGTGTCTTGCGATTCCTCCCGGCTCTCTCTTCCCTGGACTTCCCTTCTCCGTCTTTGTCTGGGAAGTGTTGGTCAAACAGGGCTTTGTTTGTGGTCAGTCAATTGGTGCACCACTGAGAGTCTGGGCCAGGACAAAGACGTGTGTGTGTGTGTGTTTCTCTGGTCCATGAGCAGCTGCGTTGGATCTACAGAATACAGACTAGACTCACTATGCCGGAGTAGATGGCTTTACCTAGTGACCTACAATTAGTTATGATGGTGATAAAGATCAGAATAGACATACTTTTGCTTTCACAGAATTGAGTATTATAGAACATTTGCATGGCACACTTTTAATTGAATGTAATATATTTGCGGAGTTGGTCAGGGGTGAAGGGACATCCACACGTAAATATTTTCAGGAGATCTTGAAAGCCTAAGCCGCTGATAGAATTCCCAGATTCTATTAGGGCACATTGTCCTTTCTCCCTGCTGTATTCCCTAATCCTGTTTCTGGGATGGTCCATTACCTCAATTACCGCTATCTCACACAGAGGTGGAATCTGCACTGCATAGCCAAGGACACAACAACACCCAGAGAAAGAGGGAAGGAGAGCGAGATGGAAAGAGAGGGAAAGAGAGAGAGAAAGGGTAAGTGAGAGGGAGAGAGAGAAAGGGAGTGGGCTTAAGAGAGGTAAAGAGATAGATGGAGCTTCTCACTGGAGGGAGGGATCAAGAGAGCGACTGAAAGAAACTGAGATAGAGAGAAGGGGGATGGAGAGATAGTGAATAAGAGAGAGTAAGGGCGATGAGAGATGGGGAACAGGGGACAAAGGGAACTGTTCAAATGGTCTAATGGCCGTTTGTTCTGCTTGTCAGTGTTTGTGATGCGTGTTAGGGCAGTGTGTAGTGTGTGTAATGTGTAGAGTGGGGGATGGGGGTAGCAGTTTTGCATATTATGTGAATGGGCTGGGGGTATTACATGTGGAACGGTTGGGAGTGTGTTTACATTGCGTTGGGTGTGTGTGCGTGCACATGATGTGTGCGTGCGTCTGTGTGTGACATTGGTTCAGGTAGAGGTGGTAAGCTTGGTAAGATGGTAGATGAGCAATAGGAGACGGTGCCCAGGCTGCCCAAGCTGTTTAAAGCTGGCATACATCTTTGTTTGCCACTGCCACCCGTCCAGAAGGAACACAGAGATGTCCCCTCTCTACCAAGATAGCTACCCTCTCTACTATCTCTCCCTCCCTGAATTCCTTTCTATTTTACATGGAAGGCATATTCCTCTGAATGGGTTCAATATAAAAACAGCAATGATGATAATAATGTATCCTTTTTGGTACCAGGTAAAACCATGTTGGGTTCCACGTAGAACCCAAAACAGTTCTATTTGAAACCAACAAGGGTTCTTCAAAGGGGTTCTCATATGGGGACAGCTGAAGAACCCTTTTAAGTTCTAGATAGCACCTTTTTTCTAAGAGTATACTGTGAGTCTTACAGCTTGGTCTGTGTGTATGTTTTAGTTGGTCTGTTTTAGTTGGTATTTGTGTGTTTTAGTTGGTGTGGGTGTGTTTTAGTTGGTCTGTGTGTGTGTTTTAGTTGGTGTGGGTGTGTTTTAGTTGGTGTGGGTGTGTTTTAGTTGGTATTTGTGGGTGTGTTTTAGTTGGTCTGTGTGTATGTTTTAGTTGGGTCTGTGTGTATGTTTTAGTTGGTGTGTTTGGGTGTTTTAGTTGGTGTTTGTGGGTGTGTTTTAGTTGATGTGGGTGTGTTAGTTGGTGTTTTTGGGTGTTTTAGTTGGTGTTTGTGGGTGTTTTAGTTGGTGTTTGTGGGTGTGTTTTAGTTGGTGTGTGTGTATGTTTTAGTTGGTGTTTTTGGGTGTTTTAGTTGGTGTTTGTGGGTGTGTTTTAGTTTGTCTGTGTGTATGTTTTAGTTGGTGTTTTTGGGTGTTTTAGTTGGTGTTTGTGGGTGTGTTTTAGTTTGTCTGTGTGTATGTTTTAGTTGGTGTGTTTGGGTGTTTTAGTTGGTGTTTTTGGGTGTTTTAGTTGGTGTTTGTGGGTGTGTTTTAGTTTGTCTGTGTGTATGTTTTAGTTGGTGTTTTTGGGTGTTTTAGTTGGTGTTTGTGGGTGTGTTTTAGTTTGTCTGTGTGTATGTTTTAGTTGGTGTTTTTGGGTGTTTTAGTTGGTGTTTGTGGGTGTGTTTTAGTTTGTCTGTGTGTATGTTTTAGTTGGTGTGTTTGGGTGTTTTAGTTGGTGTGTTTGGGTGTTTTAGTTGGTGTTTGTGGGTGTGTTTTAGTTTGTCTGTGTGTATGTTTTAGTTGGTCTGTGTGTATGTTTTAGTTGGTGTGTTTGGGTGTTTTAGTTGGTGTTTGTGGGTGTGTTTTAGTTGATGTGGGTGTGTTAGTTGGTGTGTTTGGGTGTTTTAGTTGGTGTTTGTGGGTGTTTTAGTTGGTGTGGGTGTGTTACTTGGTGTGTTTGGGTGTTTTAGTTGGTCTGTGTGTGTGTTTTAGTTGGTCTGTGGGTGTGTTTTAGTTGGTCTGTGGGTGTTTTAGTTGGTATTTGTGTGTTTTAGTTGGTGTGGGTGTGTTTTAGTTGGTGTTTGTGTGTTTTAGTTGGTTGTGGGTTTGTTATAGTTGGTATTTGTGGGTGGGTTTTAGTTGGTGTGGGTGTGTTTTAGTTGGTGTGGGTATGTTAGTTGGTGTTGGTGTGATAGTTGGTGTGGGTTTGTTTTAGTTGGGGTTTGTGGGTGTTTTAGTTTGTGTTTGTGGGTGTATTTTAGTTGATGTGGGTGTGTTAGTTGGTGTGTTTGGGTGTCTTAGTTGGTGTTTGTGGGTGTGTTTTAGTTGGTGTGGGTGTGTTAGTTGGTGTGTTTGGGTGTTTTAGTTGGTGTTTGTGGGTGTGTTTTAGTTGGTGTGTGTGGGTGTGTTTTAGATGGTGTGTGTGGGTGTGTTTTAGATGGTGTGTGTGGGTGTGTCTTCACAGCTTGGTACAGTGGAGATATTTTAGGCCCTGTAAAGCGATCTGCTCAGAGTGGTGCATTTCCCCAGAGAGATGCAGTAA
>NC_074701.1:5093204-5103204 GCF_029448725.1 Salvelinus fontinalis
GAGAAGTCTTTCTCCCTGCACACCGTTCTACCTCACACACTATATATAGTATATCCACCACGAAAAGAAGAGAAAAGGTTGTGTAAGAAATGTGACAATGGGAAATATGACACCTGCCCTCACACACGTGCACGCCTTCGCGCACACATGCACACACACACGCAAACACACTGAGACACACATGGCACACTAACTGATGGATTTTTTTGTTGACAGTGTTGACCCTTAGTTTTTTGGATCTGCAAGTAAATTGCAGTTGGGGAGGATGAAAGCGGGAAGGTAAACCATAAATCCCTTTTAGTGTTGTCTCTCATTTTCTGGGTTCCTACTGCACGTCATTAGCATGAGTATGGAAGCTTTAGTGACTGACCCCTCTGTTGATTCAATGGACTATACAGCCCTTTATCACAAACATGCTTTTTATCTGGAAATGTATCCTGGATAATTATTGCCAATGTGATATTTATCTTGTCTGGCATGATTGCCGAGCTAAATATTTTGGCTTGTCATTCTGAGAATAAAGTAGATGGATTAATTTTCTATTTTATTTGTATCAAATACCTCATTTTAATTGGCAAATAATAAAACGTTAATTTCCTGTATATTTTTTTCCTTTTTAGTGAAATGATATGGTCTAATGGTCACCTGGTAGAGCTTACTTCTTCAGGCTCGTTTGATGCTCGCCTTAGTCTCATTTGAGCCTTGAGCGAGTCTCCCTGCGTCTCCTGTGTTGTCTGAGAGTGCCACAGTAATTATTCTGAAAGGGAACCAGCCTGTAGAGGGTCCCTGGGTATATGCACTGAATGACTCACAGGTGGACCAAGATACCACAAAACACCCCACTCTCGTTGTGTGTTTTACCATGCCTATCTATGCTTATAGTTCCACATTTCAGCATTAATCTGTTTACTGTCTAAATGTTTGTATTTCTGTGTGTGTGTGTGTTTGTGTGTGTGTATGTGCATGTGTGGGCATTTAGGAGAATCTGTGTATTTAGGCTAGCAGAGCAGTGGAGCAGAAATCTTTATTGGATAATCAGTCCTGGGTTTTTCTCATGTCCGTGTGTGTGTGTGCGCGCGTGCATGTACACGCCTGTGTGTGTGACTGTGCATGAGTCTGCATGCATATAACTGGTTTCATATTGAAAGGCTTTCAGCGGCGGCCCGTTTATGATCTAATCTTGCAAATGAGCTGATGGAGGAGCGGGCTGGCCTTAATGAGATTACACATGCATTGTGAAGCGGACCACAGGTCATTGTCAGAGAGCCATTCAAAGTCAATTATTGATTTAAATGTTCCTTTGCTGTCACAAGCGGCGGAATACTTCACTGGGCCGCGATTGAGAGGGCAGTTCTATTTATGCACCGCAAGAGGCTTTTCTTTGTGTGTGTGTGTGTGTGTGTGTGTGTGTGTGTGTGTGTGTGTGTGTGTGTGTGTGTGTGTGTGTGTGTGTGTGTGTGTGTGTGTGTGTGTGTGTGTGTGTGTGTGCACCACCATTCAGAGTAAAGGATTATAACACAGTTATACTGTCTGTGTCGATGTGACTTCTGTCTAAATTAACAAATCCAAAATTAGAGGCATACACTTCTTAGTCCTCCTTAGTACTGTAGTAGTATCTGCTATGCTTAGTGGGGTTGTGTTTCTCGGTTTAGGGGTTATTTCTGTACATCAATGGGAGTGGGTTTTCTGTGGAGTGTGTTCTCTGTAGGGACAGCGGTCATTGTTTGCTTTGTAGCAAGCTGAGAGGCTGCTCACAGTCAGCCGGGATAAAAGTGTCCCATAGCAGGCTAGAGGAAGCTGTGACCCCCCCCCCCCCCCCCCCCCCCCCCCATTTTTAGAGGCTTTCTAAAAATATATTTGATCCATAAGACAGTCAAGCACGAGTCAAATGCAGCACAGCTGAATGGAGCTGAACTCTCTAACTCATTTCCTTTGGGCATCAATAATGTATATTATTTAATTAATTGATTGATGTGAACATGAGTCTACATGTTCATGTGAACATGAGTCTAACTCTGTGCCCCCTCTTCCTCTCTGTCCCCCTGCAGGTAAGGAAGAGCCCAGTACCTACACCTGCACCACCTGTAAACAGGCCTACGGCAGCGCCTGGTTCCTGCTCCAGCACGCCCAGAACACCCACGGCTTCCGCATCTATCTGGAGAGCGAACACGGCCATGGGAGCCCCCTCATCCCCCGCATGGCCAGACCCTCCTCCCTAGGCGGGGGTGCAGACTGTCCCTCACAGCCCTCCCTCCACGGCCTCCACCTGCCCTCCGAGGCCAGCCCCTTTAGCCTCCTCCGCATCCCAGGATCAGGCTCGGGGGGCCGGGACGGAGGGGGTGGACAGCAGCGTTTCCCCCCGACGCCGCCGCTCTTCAGCCCCCCTCCGCGCCACCACCTGGACCCCCACCACCTGAGCCCAGAGGAGTTGGCGCTGGCAGCCCACCATCCGAGTGCCTTCGACAGGGTGCTGCGCCTCAACCCTCCCATGCCCCTGGACCCACCATCGGCCATGGACTTCTCCCGTCGGCTGAGGGAGCTGGCGGGCAACACCTCAGTGTCCACCCCCCCCCACTCTCCACACCGGCCCAGCCCTATGCAACGGCTGCTCCAACCATTCCAGTCCGGTGGAGGATGTGGCGGTGGGGGCAAGCCTCCCTACCTGTCCACGCCCCCTCCCCTTCCTCCCTCCATGCAGTCCCCTTCGGGTTCCCATACCACCCCCAGCACCCCGCTGCCCTCCTCGGGCCCCCAGCCTTCCACTCCTCTGAAGACCAAGTCGTGTGAGTTCTGCGGCAAGAGCTTCAAGTTCCAGAGTAATCTCATTGTGCACCGGCGCAGCCACACGGGCGAGAAGCCCTACAAGTGCAGTTTGTGTGACCACGCCTGCACCCAGGCCAGCAAACTCAAGCGCCACATGAAGACACATATGCACAAGTCGGGCTCGCCCAACGCCGAAAAGTCAGAAGATGGGCTCTCTGCAGCCTCCTCACCCGAGCCGGGCACCAGCGAGCGAATGGGCAGTGCCAGCAGCGCCCTCAAGTCAGTGGTGGCCAAGCTTAAGAGTGAGAACAACCGCCTGCGCCGGGAGAATGGTGAGGAGGAGGAGGAAGAAGAGGAGGAGGAGGAAGAGGAGGAAGAAGAAGAAGAGGGGGAAGAGGAGGAAGATGAGGGGGAGGAGGAGGAAGAAGAGAAAGTGGATGGAGCTAGGAGGAACAACAACAGCTACCACTTCAGCTTGAGTTTGGAGGCAGCGCGGCACCATGAGAACAACGGCAGCATTGGGAACGGGGAGGTTGTGGGTCGCCTGGTCGGAGGAGAGGACGGTTCCATCCCTCGCTCGCTACCTGAGGTGATGCAGGGCATGGGGTTGGCGGCCAGCATGCAGCACTTCAGCGAAGCCTTTCACACACACAAGCGCAGCGCGCTGGGCCAAGAAAACCACACACACCACCACCAAAACCGCGAGCACACACAACGGCAGATGTGTGACAAGGATTCAGCGCTGGAGTCGGGCCGCGGCGAGGGGGGCTGCATATCGGCTGTGGCCATCAACGGGCGCGGCACATCCCCCAGCGAAGCTGCCTCGGTGGGACTCTCCAAGAAGCTGCTCCTGGGCAGCCCCAGCCCCCTCAGCCCATTCTCCAAACGCATCAAGCTGGAGAAGGAGTTTGACCTGCCTACACCCACCATCCCCAACACAGAAAACGTCTACTCCCAGTGGCTGGCCGGATACGCTGCCTCCCGACAATTCAAGGACCCCTTTCTGAACTTCCCGGGGGACTCCAGACAATCGCCCTTTGCCTCTTCTCCCTCAGAGCACTCGTCGGAGAATGGCAGCCTGCGCTTCTCCACCCCTCCTGGGGAACTGGATGGGGGGGTGTCGGGCCGCAGCGGGACGGGGAGCGGGGGGAGCACGCCCCACCTTGGGGCTCCGCTGACTCGACCTGGCTCCAAGGACAGCAGCCGCCGCAGCGACACCTGTGAGTACTGTGGCAAAATTTTTAAGAACTGCAGCAACCTGACGGTGCACCGGCGCAGCCACACGGGAGAGAGGCCCTACAAGTGTGGGCTGTGCAACTACGCCTGCGCCCAGAGCAGCAAGCTCACACGCCACATGAAGACACACGGGCAGATCGGCAAGGACGTGTTCAAGTGTGAGATCTGTCAGATGCCCTTCAGCGTGTACAGTACCTTGGAGAAACACATGAAAAAATGGCACAGTGACCGCCCCTTGAGTGCCGAAATTAAGTCGGAGTAGTGGGGGTTTCATCAGCCCTCCCTCCCTCCCCAGTCCCCTGTACATTCTCCCTTCTTCTTTCACCAGTCCGGTGGAAGCTAAGACAACGTGCTCTGGACCAGCACACCCCGTTTCCATTACTCCTTGAATGCATGATCTGTATCGGGGCAATACTATTGCATTGACGCAAAACTTCGAGCCTTTCTATTGTGCAATAATTTACATGTTGTGTACTTATTTTCTTTTTCGATTATCCTTTCCCATTTTTGATAATTAGACAGCATGCATGGTATGTTTTGGCTAATTAAAAAAAAAAAAGAAATTGTCCCTGGTTGGTTAGTTGTTGAGTAAAATGTGTTGCTGTTTTCTTGTTCTGTTTTTATTTAAAAAAAGAAAAGACAAGAATGAAACGACCATGCTGCATACCACATATCATGTACAGTCTTCAGCTTAACCCTCTCTGGACGACCTGGGAATCGCACTTAACCTTCATCTTTCTAAAATATCTTCTGTCCCCATGGGGTTAAAGAATCGTCTAGGAATTGGCTTGTTTACTAAAGGCAAAGCAGTGACAGCCTTTGGATTACTTCAAAAAGACGGGGATGATTTAAGATTTGAATTTGTACTATCATTTGGTAAAACAAAAAAAAGAGTGCCTTTGATATCTTGAAACTGCATTGGTTAATAATCTTCCTATCTGCTATGTATTATAGTATCTTTAAATTGTGAGGTTTTCAGCAGGCATGGTACAGGCAGTATTGTGTATAACTGAACTGTTTGTATATTTCATTTCTGGTACGGAGGTACTGAACACGAAGATGCTCTATAATGTACAATCCTAAATTCGTGGGACTTTTATAGTGTTGTGAGGACTTGAGAGCTGGCATGTATTTGCAGTAGCACAAACCTATGATGCTGCTTGGATTTATCAGTGCGGGTGCAGGCAGTGTCTAAGCTCCCAGCACACCAGACGATACGAGGACATTCAAATGAATACAAGCTAGTCAGAATAATTAGAAGCTAACAGAATGGTGTGCTTGGGGGGGAGATTTCTTTCTTCTTTTTTTATTTAATTACATTTTTTTATAATACATTTAAACGTTCTATCCATCTATGAATTGCCTAAACTTAAAAGAAAAGAAAAAATCTTTAAGAAAGGCAGTTGTACCCATGCCAGGGCTCTTGAAAAGGAGGTGGAGACAAAATAATCATACAGGGGTTTGTAATAAAGGGCACATGTACCTTTATTAACTTCCTGTTTTGTACTGTTTGCTGTTTGTGTTGACGTGAAAGGAGTTTTTTTCCTCGTTGAGTTGCAGACATCCGCCCCAGTCGACGGTGAAAGAGCACTTGTCACTCTGCCTCAGAGTCTGTACAGATACTCTAAAAATGTCTAACGTTGGTACAACGTCGGTACAGCGGTCGAGTCTAAAGTTAGACTGTCATTTATAGGACAAAATTGTCCTATAATTGCACTGTTCAATTTTCCCAGTTTACAGGTATACGCTTAAGGGAAAACTTGCTAAAATGCTTACTGATGACTAAAATTCCGTTGTTTTATATAGTGACGAATACAGAATCTGTTGCCAGCCACTCCACCCCCACCCTTTGAACCTTATCCTTCACCTCTGACCATTGTTATTTAACCCCAAGAAACCCCAGCAAAGCACTCAGTGGTGTGACTGGGTAAAAACTCCCTCAGCTAGATAACAAACTTGCTGCAAGATATTTTTTTTGTACAAATCTTTTTCTTTTTTTGGTATAGATATTAAAATGACTTTTTTTTTTATAACACGTCATTATCTTTAGGGGAAACTGTATTTAAGTTTGTTGTTGGTTCTCTTTTCCTCTCTGTCTTGGTGGTGTTCAAGACCCGATCACAGTATATATAAAATGGAGAAAAAAAATCGGTGACTTTTTATTTTGCCTTGGCTCTTCGCGGCTCTTCAGGTTGAATAAAATTTGCATTGGGGAAAGGCTTAAGATTATATATGAATATATAACAGAGAACTTAAATATAGGAAGATGCACACTCATGTCAATTCCTATGCTTAAACACATTTATGGTCTACTTTTTTCTGTATGTCTAGAATGGTATTTGAATTCAATGTTCACTTAGCGTAGGCACTATAGTATTTATATTGAGGCTCGTATTTTTAACTGTTGCTTGTTCTCTTTAAAGGTATTTACGTACCTTTTTTGGTAGTGAAAAAAAAACAAGCTGCCACGGTATATATTTTTAATTTGGCAGGATAATATAGTGCGAATTATTTGTATGTTTAAAGAAATGAAAGAAAACCCAATAAAAAAAATGATTAAGTACGTGGCATTGGGCGCAGTGGGCCATAAGATGGCTACCACGCTGCGCTGGTTCCTGCTTTCACAGGTGGTTGTACATATCTTCTTTGGTTTGGTTTGGACCTCCTCCCCCTGCTGCCATTCTGTAAGCAGTAATGCAAGCTGACGTCGGGCTGTTCTGTTGTGTGCTTCTGTCTTTCCCACCTATCCCACCTGACTACATTCCAACATCTTAAGAAGAAAAAAATGAACTTACTTCATATGCAGTACATCGATTTAAAAAATAATCAATGTTTTGCAGGGTTTTTTTCATTGCCAAATACTAAATGGTGCTTTATATTTAGATTGGATATACTTTCATATGCAAAGCATATTTAAAAATGAAAATGAAATGGAGACGTGGAGAAGCCTGCTTGAGTTGAGACTTTTTTGTAAATGGCAATGCGGAATATTTTGTTATCAGCATTTTCTATTCTTGTTCTGAGAGCTGTTTGTTGTAACTTGAACTTGACCTTTATCTTTTACTATGGGAGTTACTATTTATTATTACCTACGCTCTGTTCAAAACAGAGGCATGGAATGGATCATTTTTTGTTTTCTTTTTCTTTTTGGTTATGATATTATTTCTTTATTTTTTAAAGTGTGGCCCAAGGTCATTGGACAAATGTAGTTCTTTTTGTTGTGTTTTGTTTCTGGTCTCTGTTCAGTTGTATTGGGAAAACCACTGTCTGTGTTTTCTGGCAGTTGTCTGCATTATCCTGTTCACACACCCATTTTGTCCCTTTATTGAAAAACAATTAATAAAAAAAACGAACATATAATTCTGTTGTTTGTGCGTCATGTGGCTAGATATTTGGAGCAGGCCAAGTGTGTGGGTGACGTGGAATGGTAACAAATACATCAAACACATGATTTCCAGGTGTTTGATCCCAATCCATTTGCTCCGTTCCGGCCAATATTATGAGCCGTCCTCCCCTCAGCGACCTCCTGTGATGCATGTGTGTGTGTGTGTGTGTGTGTGTGTGTGTGTGTGTGTGTGTGTGTGTGTGTGTGTGTGTGTGTGTGTGTGTGTGTGTGTGTGTGTGTGTGTGTGTGTGTGTGTGTCACAATTGTATAGAATATGCATATGGCCTATATGAAATGGGGACCATATTGGTGTCATGGTTGCCCTCCCCAGCCAGTAATACTGCTTCTACAGCATGTGTGTCTAAATGAGGTCATACAGTCTTGAGCTGTACTCGGACTTGCTGAACTTTCCCACATGCCTCCCCCTGTTCCACCTCACCCTTCCCTTCCCTCTGGCACTGCACTGGTTTGTTTTGCCCTGAGGGGGAGAGGGGGAGTGACAGGCTCAGCAATGGATGTACAAGGGTCATGTGACATGTGCTGTGTCACCTAACCTGTTGGGCCAGGATAGCCGAGCCAGTGTAAGTGTGTGTGTGTTTGTGTGTGTATGTAGGTAGCAGCTTGAGTGGTGTGACTGCAGACAGTTTTCACGCTATCTCTGAGCATATACATGTTACATACAGTACATGTCACTCCTCAATGGAACTCATGGTGCTGGTAGTGTCCCCTCCCTCTCGCCCTTCCCTTTTCTGTAACTATTCCCCACTCCCAACGTTACTGCCACCACCAGGGCCGGCCCTAGCCTTTTGGGTGCCCTAAGTGAGATTTGGTTGTGGAGCCCCCCCACCTCACAGGCAAAACAGTTACTACTCTTGACGTCAAAGATCATTTTGTTAGTTGTAAAGCTAATTTGCTGCAGTTCTACACATGTTGCCAAGATTTATGGCATTTTAATGATATCTGAGTTAGATTGACTAACAAAATCAATGGGGGACCCTTGGAGGTCAGGGCCCCTGGGCACATGCACTGCATGCCCGGTCGGTATTCAGCCATGATTACTACAAGTTTAGATAGCTGGCTAGACTAACTTATCAATGTAAAAAATGTTATCTGACATAACAAGAGCAAAACTGCTGATGCACAACCAAACTTTGAACTTGCACCTTGTGTATTCTACTATTCTGACTCCCAGCAGTAAGTTGAGTTCATGAAGAAATTTTTTGGGGATCCTCCTCGTGGCCGAGGGCCTTAAACGGCCACTAATGTCGCTTTTGGCTGAAGCTGGCCCTGGCAACCACCACTCTTTCTATGTATCAGCCCACCAAAGTTTACTTAAATATCATTACCTCTCCCTGTTTACTCAGACTTATTGAAAAGTAATACATCTGTCAAAATCCATCCATCATAATAGCCTCCACCAACCGCCACCCATTCCAACTCAAACATTAGATCCCCCTTGTAGGAGAGACAATGACACCTGGCAGCTGTGTTCATCTACTAACGCTCACTTAGTGTATTAGAAAAAATATTCTCCACAAGAACAACAAGTGTGTGTTTTGTTCTTCATAAACAACAGCCACTTGTTTTGAGGCCCTATTTCGTGTGAGCATGTGGGTGAGCCACAAAGCTTTACATTACTTCCTCCTTTTTCAGTGCTCCTGGAGCCATAGCAGCAGCGGTTGCCTCTTTTCTCCTTGTTGAACAATGCGACTGGCCTCTGGCAGAGCCGGCCAGGCAAATAAAACAAATCAGCTCTATTTTTTTCTATCTCCCTCTGTGATATATTCATTGTGTTATAAACTCACAAAGCATTCAGGCCTTTGCAGCTTTACTGGGGCTCCAGAAGCTAGTTTACGTTTAAAGCATAATGCATTTGTCACTGTTATAAAATCTATACAAGCATGACCCACAGTCCCTATAAACTCCCATGGATGTTTCTCCCGCCAGTTGAAGATTCTCCAAAGACTGAAGAAAGTGTGTTTTCACAGGCTGTGGTTTTGTTATTTGGCCTAGGAGCGTTGCTGAATAGAACGTGGTCAAAGTTTGTGTGTGTGTGTGTGTGTGTGTGTGTGTGTGTGTGTGTGTGTGTGTGTGTGTGTGTGTGTGTGTGTGTGTGTGTGTGTGTGTGTGTGTGTGTGTGTGTGTGTGTGTGTGTTTGTCTGTGTGTGTCTGTACTCGCATGCGTGCATGCTTGTGTGCATGCATCTCTGTGTCTGTATTGCATACATTACAGTGCCTGGCTACTTTAATTAAATGCATCTACCATGTACAGCAGCCTACAGGCTTATCCTGTGCATGTTTATACAGTATGAATCCGACCACAGTGGTATAGTTGAGATGGACACAAAGTAAATGCTACTTAATAGCCACTCACTGACCATTACTCTACACAACCACTGAATAATGGACGCAGGGCAGATACATAAAGCTAAGTAAGAGGTTGACTCTAACTGCTGATCTAAGGTCAGTTATGTGTTTTCCTTGCTAATGGTGAAGGCTACAGTAGGATTGGGAAATATAAGCAGATCCTAGATCAGTGCTTAAATGGAACACTCCCAATATGGTATTTATATTGGAATTCTTGATTAATGAGACAGATTGATCCCAAGATAGCTA
>NC_074701.1:5110704-5178204 GCF_029448725.1 Salvelinus fontinalis
TCGCCTGACCAGTGCGGGGAGGTGGAATAACCCGCACCGGCCTATGTAGGCGAACCGGGGACACCATGCGTAAGGCTGGTGCCATGTACGCCGGCCCGAGGAGACGCACTGGAGACCAGATACGTTGGGCCGGCTTCATGACATACGGCTCAACGCTCAGTCTAGCCCGGCCGATACGTGGAGCTGAAATGTACCGAACCGGGCTATGCACGCGTACAGGAGACACCGTGCGCTCTACTGCGTAACACGGTGTCTGCCCGTACTCCCGCTCTCCACGGTAAGTACAGGGAGTAGGCGCAGGTTTCCTACCTGACTTCGCCACACTCCCTTTAAGGCCCCCCCCAAGAAATTTTTGGGTTGTACTCACGGGTCTCCAGCCTTGTCTCCGTGCTGCCTCCTCATATCGCCTCCTCTCGGCTTTCGCTGCCTCCAGCTCTTCACGAGGGAGGCGATATTCTCCAGGTTGATCCCAAGGTCCATCTCCTTCCAATTCGTCCTCCCAACTCCAGAAATCCTGTGTAGGTAGGTCCTGTTGCCGCCTTCCATGCCGCTTGGTCCTATGGTGAGTAATTCTGTCACGATCGTGTGGCGGATTAACGGACCAAAATGCAGCACTTGGAAAATAAGCCATCTTCTTTTATTATAACAACACGAAGATGAACACGAACAAAACACTTTAACAAAACAACAAAACGACCGTGAAGCTACAAACGTTGTGCACAAACATAACAGGCTACAAACGTTCTTACATAGACAATTACTCACAACCAATGAGAGCCTATGGCTACCCTAAATAAGGCTCCCAATCAGAGACAACCGAAATCAGCTGTCTCTAATTGGGAACTCATTCAGGTAACCATAGACTCTCCTAGACAACTAAACATACATAGACAACGCTAGACATCTACACTCAACACAAACCCATATACTACACCCCATAACCCCTTTACCATATAAACACCCAAAACTAACAAAACATAAACATTCCCCATGTCACACCCTGACCTAACTAAAATAATAAAGAAAAACAAAGAATACTAAGGCCAGGGCGTGACAATGGATTCATCTTGTTTGCTGTTAAAGTGGGGGTATGTGGATGTGTGTATGTGTGAAGGGGGTATTTGGTGGCGGTAGTGGGGGTATGTGTATGTGTGTATGTGTGAAGGGGGTATATGGTGGCGGTAGTGGGGGTATGTGGATGTGTGTATGTGTGAAGGGGGTATACGGTGGCGGTAGTGGGGGTATGTGGATGTGTGTCTGTATGAAGGGGGTATATGGTGGCGGTCTGGGGGTATGTGGATGTGTGTATGTGTGAAGGGGGTATACGGTGGCGGTAGTGGGGGTATGTGGATGTGTGTATGTGTGAAGGGGGTATATGGTGGCGGTAGTGGGGGTATGTGGATGTGTGTATGTGTGAAGGGGGTATATGGTGGCGGTAGTGGGGGTATGTGGATGTGTGTATGTGTGAAGGGGGTATATGGTGGCGGTAGTGGGGGTATGAGGATGTGTGTATGTGTGAAGGGGGTATATGGTGGTGGTAGTGGGGGTATGTGGATGTGTGTATGTGTGAAGGGGGTATATGGTGGCGGTAGTGGGGGTATGAGGATGTGTGTATGTGTGAAGGGGGTATATGGTGGTGGTAGTGGGGGTATGTGGATGTGTGTATGTGTGAAGGGGGTATATGGTGGCGGTAGTGGGGGTATGTGGATGTGTGTATGTGTGAAGGGGGTATACGGTGGCGGTAGTGGGGGTATGTGGATGTGTGTATGTGTGAAGGGGGTATATGGTGGCGGTAGTGGGGGTATGTGGATGTGTGTATGTGTGAAGGGGGTATACGGTGGCGGTAGTGGGGGTATGAGGATGTGTGTATGTGTGAAGGGGGTATATGGTGGCGGTAGTGGGGGTATGTGGATGTGTGTCTGTATGAAGGGGGTATATGGTGGCGGTATGGGGGTATGAGGATGTGTGTATGTGTGAAGGGGGTATATGGTGGCGGTAGTGGGGGTATGCGGATGTGTGTATGTGTGAAGGGGGTATATGGTGGCGGTAGTGGGGGTATGCGGATGTGTGTATGTGTGAAGGGGGTATATGGTGGCGGTAGTGGGGGTATGTGGATGTGTGTATGTGTGAAGGGGGTATATGGTGGCGGTAGTGGGGGTATGTGGATGTGTGTATGTGTGAAGGGGGTATATGTTGGCGGTAGTGGGGGTATGTGGATGTGTGTATGTGTGAAGGGGGTATATGGTGGCGGTAGTGGGGGTATGTGGATGTGTGTATGTGTGAAGTGGGTATATGGTGGCGGTAGTGGGGGTATGTGGATCTGTGTATGTGTGAAGGGGGTATATGGTGGCGGTATTGGAGGTATGTGGATGTGTGTATGTGTGAAGGGGGTATATGGTGGTGGTAGTGGGGGTATGTGGATGTGTGTATGTTTGAAGGGGGTATATGGTGGTGGTAGTGGGGGTATGTGGATGTGTGTATGTGTGAAGGGGGTATATGGTGGCGGTAGTGGGGGTATGTGGATGTGTGTATGTGTGAAGGGGGTATATGGTGGCGGTAGTGGGGGTATGTGGATGTGTGTATGTGTGAAGGGGGTATATGGTGGCGGTAGTGGGGGTATGTGGATGTGTGTATGTGTGAAGGGGGTATATGGTGGCGGTAGTGGGGGTATGTGGATGTGTGTATGTGTGAAGGGGGTATATGGTGGCGGTAGTGGGGGTATGTGGATCTGTGTCTGTATGAAGGGGGTATATGGTGGCGGTATGGGGGTATGTGGATGTGTGTATGTGTGAAGGGGGTATACGGTGGCGGTAGTGGGGGTATGTGGATGTGTGTATGTGTGAAGGGGGTATACGGAGGCGGTAGTGGGGGTATGTGGATGTGTGTATGTGTGAAGGGGGTATACGGTGGCGGTAGTGGGGGTATGTGGATGTGTGTATGTGTGAAGGGGGTATACGGTGGCGGTAGTGGGGGTATGTGGATGTGTGTATGTTTGAAGGGGGTATATGGTGGCGGTAGTGGGGGTATGTGGATGTGTGTATGTGTGAAGGGGGTATATGGTGGCGGTAGTGGGGGTATGTGGATGTGTGTATGTGTGAAGGGGGTATATGGTGGCGGTAGTGGGGGTATGTGGATGTGTGTATGAGTGAAGGGGGTATATGGTGGCGGTAGTGGGGGTATGTGGATGTGTGTATGTGTGAAGGGGGTATATGGTGGTGATAGTGGGGGTATGTGGATGTGTGTATGTTTGAAGGGGGTATATGGTGGTGGTAGTGGGGGTATGTGGATGTGTGTATGTGTGAAGGGGGTATATGGTGGCGGTAGTGGGGGTATGTGGATGTGTGTATGTGTGAAGGGGGTATATGGTGGTGATAGTGGGGGTATGTGGATGTGTGTATGTTTGAAGGGGGTATATGGTGGTGGTAGTGGGGGTATGTGGATGTGTGTATGTGTGAAGGGGGTATATGGTGGTGATAGTGGGGGTATGTGGATGTGTGTATGTTTGAAGGGGGTATATGGTGGTGGTAGTGGGGGTATGTGGATGTGTGTATGTGTGAAGGGGGTATATGGTGGCGGTAGTGGGGGTATGTGGATGTGTGTATGTGTGAAGGGGGTATATGGTGGTGGTAGTGGCGGTAGTGGGGGTATGTGGATGTGTGTATGTGTGAAGGGGGTATATGGTGGCGGTAGTGGGGGTATGTGGATGTGTGTATGTGTGAAGGGGGTATATGGTGGTGGTAGTGGGGGTATGTGGATGTGTGTATGTGTGATGGGGGTATATGGTGGCGGTAGTGGGGGTATGTGGATGTGTGTATGTGTGAAGGGGGTATATGGTGGCAGTAGTGGGGGTATGTGGATGTGTGTATGTGTGAAGGGGGTATATGGTGGCGGTAGTGGGGGTATGTGGATGTGTGTATGTGTGAAGGGGGTATATGGTGGCGGTAGTGGGGGTATGTGGATGTGTGTATGTGTGAAGGGGGTATATGGTGGCGGTAAGGGGGGTATGTGGATGTGTGTATGTGTGATGGGGGTATATGGTGGCGGTAGTGGGGGTATGTGGATGTGTGTATGTGTGAAGTGGGTATATGGTGGCGGTAGTGGGGGTTTGTGGATGTGTGTATGTGTGAAGGGGGTATATGGTGGCGGTAGTGGGGGTATGTGGATGTGTGTATGTGTGAAGGGGGTATATGGTGGCGGTAGTGGGGGTATGTGGATGTGTGTATGTGTGAAGGGGGTATATGGTGGCGGTAGTGGGGGTATGTGGATGTGTGTATGTGTGAAGGGGGTATATGGTGGCGGTAGTGGGGGTATGTGGATGTGTGTATGTGTGAAGGGGGTATATGGTGGCGGTAGTGGGGGTATGTGGATGTGTGTATGTGTGAAGGGGGTATATGGTGGCGGTAGTGGGGGTATGTGGATGTATGTATGTGTGAAGGGGGTATATGGTGGTGGTAGTGGGGGTATGTGGGTGGGGTGGTAGGGGTATATGGTGGTGGTAGTGGGGGTATGTGGGTGGGGTGGTAGGGGTATATGGTGGTGGTAGTGGGGGTATGTGGGTGGGGTGGTAGGGGTATATGGTGGTGGTAGTGGGGGTATGTGGGTGGGGTGGTAGGGGTATATGGTGGTGGTAGTGGGGGTATGTGGGTGGTGTGGTAGGGGTATATGGTGGTGGTAGTGGGGGTATGTGGGTGGGGTGGTAGGGGTATATGGTGGTGGTAGTGGGGGTATGTGGGTGGGGTGGTAGGGGTATATGTTGGTGGTAGTGGGGGTATGTGGGTGGGGTGGTAGGGGTATATGGTGGTGGTAGTGGGGGTATGTGGGTGGGGTGGTAGGGGTATATGGTGGTGGTAGTGGGGGTATGTGGGTGATAGAGGGGTTTGGCGTGCGTGTGCACGTGCGGCGTTCTTGCAGTGTCCTGGGGGCTCGGGGGTTTGAATGTCAGTTTCTCTAATAACAGGAATCGGTGAAAAGGTCAGCCTCAGTCGCCTGACCAGCGCGGTGAGGGGGGCTGGGAGGGGAGGGGATGGATTCAGCCACGCCAGGGGCGGAAATTGATTGTCTAGCAGAGGGAGAGGAAATGAGGAGAAAAAGAAAAATGGAGAGCTGGTGAGCGTGGAGCGCAGGAAAAAGAGAGGGAGGTGGAGGAGGGTGTCAGGGCCAGGTTCAGATATGCATGCCTGCTTCTTAAATGATCGTCTCTCCTTTATTACTCTCCTCTCTCAGTCTGTCTCCATCTCTCCATCCATCTGTCATCTAGCATACAGGGACCTGTCCAAGGATACTGCCTACACACACACACACACACACACACACACACACACACACACACCCACACACACACACACACACACACACACACACACACACACACACACACACACACACACACACACACACACACACACACACACACACACACACAGAATCAGGAAATACATCTACTGTATATTTAATTCAAGAATTTCATGTTGCGTATCAGTTCCAAATCCCCTTCAGTTATTTTGTGAATTGTATAAATATAATGTAACAGATGGAAATCAGGGTCAGGTCAATTGTATTACTCTTTAGATGACTTTCTGTTGTAGGTGATGGGCTGGCTGGTTATAGGTGCTTGGGGGCTTGTACTGGTTGCCGGTCATCATCAAATACAGCCATCTCAGTCCCTCTTCGCTCACCTCCCTTCTCCCTTTCCTTCCTTCCTCACCCCACCCTCTCCCACTCCATCCATAAGTACTATCCCTCCTTCCTTCTTCCCCGAGTCTATCTCTCCCAGCCATAAAGCCCTGTGGCTCAGATTACAGCAGAGCTGTGTGGCTGGAGCAGGTCAAGTGGTCTTTACAAGGTCAACACTACCGGAACACTCTGAGCCAGGATGGGGGAGGGGGAGGTAGGGGGACAGAGAGGGGAGAGAAGCTTAACCTAGCGTGCTCTTCACCCCGTATAAACCAGATCCAACACAGGACCAGCAGGCCACTGATACACAATCTATCATCCACATCTTCCTTTGACTATACATAGAAGAGGGTAGAGAGAGGTAAAGAGGGAAATATATACACTATATATACAGCAATATGTGGACACCCCTTCAAACTGGTGGATTTGGCTATTTCAGTCACACTCGTTACTGACAGATGTATAAAATCGAGCACATGGCCATGCAATCTCCATAGACAAACATTGGCAGTAGCACGGCAGCAGCGCTTCTGGTGTAGTGGTAGTGTGGAAGATTCCCATTCTTTCGAACACGGGTTCGATTCCTGGGCGAAGCACAGATTTGTGGCCCCGAGTCGTGCAGTAGTCTAAGGCACTGCATCTCAGTGCTAGAGGCGTCACTACAGACCCTGGTTTGATTCCAGACGGTATCACAACTGGCCGTGATTGGGAGTCCCATAGGGCGGCTCACAATTGGCCCAGCGTCATCCGGGTTTGGCCGGGGTAGGCCGTCATTGTAAATCAGAATTTGTCCTTAATTGACTTGTCTAGTTAAATAAAGGTTCAATCAAATAAAAAAGTAGAATGGCCTTACTGAAGAGCTCAGTGACTTTAACGTGGCACTGTCATAGGATGTCACCTTTCCAACAAGTCAGGTCAACTGTAAGTACTATTATCGTGAAGTGGAAATGTCTAAGATCAACAATGGCTCAGTCACGAAGTGGTAGGGCACACAAGCTCACAGAACAAGACCGCCGAGTGCTGAAGTGTGTAGTGTGTCATCTGTCTGCGGTTGCAACACTCATTACCAAACTGCCTCTGGAACCAACGTCAGTACAAGATTTGTTCATCGGGAGATTCATGAAATGGGTTTCCATGACTGAGCAGCTGCACACAGCCTAAGATCACCATGCGCAATGCCAAGCGTCGGCTGGAGTGGTGTAAAGCTCGCCGCCCATTGGACTCTGGAGCAGTGGAAATGTGTTCTCTGGAGTGATGAATCACGCTTCACCATCTGGCAGTCCGACTGACAAATCTGGGTTTGGCGGATGCCAGGAGAACGCTACCTGCCCGAATGCATAGTGCCAACTGTAAAGTTTGGTGGAGGAGGAATAATGGTTTGGGGCTGTTTTTCATGGTTTGTGCTAGGCCCCTTAGTTCCAGTGAAGGGAAATCTTAACGCTACAGTATACAATGACATTCTAGACGATTCTATGCTTCCAACTTTGTGGCAACAGTTTGGAGAAGGCCCTTTCCTGTTTCAGCATGACAATGCCCCTGTGCACAAAGCGAGGTCCATACAGAAATGGTTTGTTCGAGATCGGTGTGGAAGAACTTGACTGGCCTGCACAGACCTCAAATCCATCGAACACCATTGGGATGAATTGGAACACTGACTGCGAGCCAGGCCTAATAGCCCAACATCAGTGCCCGACCTCACTGATGCTCTTGTGGCTGAATGGAAGCAAGTCCCCTCAGCAATGTTCCAACATCTAGTGGAAAGCCTTCCCAGAAGAGTGGAGGCTGTTATAGCAGCAAAGGGGGGACGAACTCCATATTAATACCTATGATTTTGGAATGAGATGTTCGACGAGCAAATGTTCACATACCTTTGGTCATGTAATATATATATATATATATATATATATACTGTATATACAGAAAGTGATGGAAAAAGAGAAAGAACGGTAAAGAGAAAGCGAGCGGTGAATCTGACTAAATAGAGATGAAAAGCGAAAGGTCCAGGGAGAATAAGACGCAGCTATGACAGTCGTCAGGTATTACACCGTTAAATAATTCAGATGAATGGAGTAGCTAGAAGAAAGAGCAGAGTTAACTGTGAGCCAGCCAGCCTGGTCATTAAGTCCTTCCCTTAGCTCCCATATCAATACATTAGCCAAGACAAGCCACATGTATTTTACATGTTCCTCTCAGCCTCGGATTGATGTGGGCATAATGATGTCCTTTGTTTCCGTCCGTCGGGAAGGAGCGAGATACTGTGTATGTGGGGTCTGTGTGTGTGGGTGTCTGTGGGTGTGTGTGGCAGGTGTGTGTGAAGGGGTCAGGCAACAGACGGTAAGGTAAAAGGCCTGCTGGCTATCCTTAGGTCACATCCCTGACCTGAAATGGTCTGTAAAGCCTGAGTGTGTGGGGTTCCTGAGTGTGTGTGTGGTTCATGTATGAGAGACATAGTGCCGCTGTCCCTCTTAGTCTCCCTTCCTTCCCTGACTCTGTTCCATCTCCATACTGATGACTCAACTTTCTGGCCTGGCATCATCTCATCCATTAGACCATGAGTGATCCAGAAACCTGTGTCTTTTTGTTTATTTTGTGTGACTGTATAGTACCTCTACACACCACAATCCCAGATGGTTAAATACTGGAGTAGTTGTAGGATTGTTTTTCCGTTATCCTGGCTGACCAAGTGTGTGTGTGTGAGTGTGTGTGTGTGTGTGTGTGTCCAGAGCTGGGTCACTGAGGGCCTGGTGATTATCTGTTCTGGAATCTGAGGGTTCACTGCCGTGGTCACTCTGAGATGAGCCGGTTGAGCGAACGGCTTTTAGAAGCACCGCAAGGCCATGGAACACACACACACGTAGGCACAGATCCACGCACACGCGCGCACACACACACACACACACACACACACGCACACGCACACGCACACGCACACGCACACGCACACGCACACACACACACACACACACACACACACACACACACACACACACACACACACACACACACACACGCACACACACACAGCTATTACCGGTCACTCACTCTAAGCCACATGACACCACTACTTCTCTGATCTCTCTTTCCGTCACTCTTTTTCTCTCTTCTGGCTTCTCCCTCGCTACCCCTCTCCCCCCTTTCCCCCTCTCCCCTTCTTTCTCTCCCTCTCTCTCCCTCGTCCCCTTCCCCTGGCTCTCTGTAGTACCCTTGCTCAGGTCTGACAAGGTTATGGCAGTGTGTTCAGTGAGTATCTATTGATTTCCTCTACCACAGATCCCTGCAGCCAGGGGGGTGGATTTGCTGCTTCAGATAACACTCTATCTTTATTGTTTATAACTGCAGCCCCCTCTGTTCTCCTCTGCCCCCCCCCCCCCCCCCCCCGCCCCCTCAGCCATGTCCTGCCGCTGCCCCTCTGGGGTGAGAGGTGGATTGTCACACTGTCCTCCCTCTCCCTCTCTCATCCATATGTCCAGGCCCCCTGCCCCTTGTTAACGACCCGACAACTAGCTTGTCACTGACGGCCAGGGCTGTCCTCTCTCTTCCTCTCGCTCTCTCTCCTTCCCTCTCTCCCTTTCTTTTGCTCTCCTCTGCTTGTGGACGGTGTAACAGAAAAACAGAAAGAGTGAGGTGCAAACACCAAAATTTCACAAAAAGTTGACAGTAGACTACTAAGAACGTATGACAATAGTCAATAAACGAAATGTGCTTTATTCTCAAATTTGATACCATCAAATATCTTGTTTCCACAAAAGCAGTTTTAGTAATGCAATTGTTTTAGTCATGGTTTTGGCTGATTCACTTTTGGTAGGGAAATCAGCTTTGATTGGGGTATGGGGGTTTGAGTCTGTGAGCGTTGGACCCCAGACAGACAGAGGCGTGAGCGGCGCTGTGCCAAAGCCAATAAGAGACGGCATTAGAAGCCAGTGGGAGGGAGATATTCATGCATTATTCATCATTAACCAAAATAATCCTGACATTGTAGAAGGGCATATTTTGAGGATTATATGTAGTACTATGTTATAATATGTAATAATATGTAGTACTAAGGGAGTAGTATTCCATGTGTGGAGATTGATAGTTCTGTTCTGTGGTAATTAGTATTTTGTTTACGTGTGATTCAGTGTCTGTGAGACTCTGGGGACACTGTAGACTCTGGGGACACTGTAGACTCTGGGGTCACTGTAGGCACCGCCAGGGTGTGAAGGGAGTGAGAGAAAGAAAAGCCCAAGAAAGGGGTACAATATAGATGCTTCTTGAAGAGGAATTCACACAATTAATGTGTGAAAAAATCTGATGTAGCATGTTGAAGGCTGGAAATCATTTCAAGAATAAGATCATTTTATTTCATAAGTCATGGTAAACACCCTCATACCCACATGAAAAAATACTATAGTTTACTATAGAATACTACAGGACTTACTATAGAATTCTGTAGTACACTGTAGTAAACTGTAGTAAACAGTAGAATACTCTACTACACAATATATATTTCATTTTAATATTCCTCAACCATCCCATATTCCAATTTGTGCCACCAATGAGTGAGAAACCTACATGCCAAGTATATACCATATATTGTATTCCATATAGCAGTGTTTCCCAACCCTGGTCCTAGAGTAGCCCCAACAGTACACATTTTTATTGTAACCCTGGACAAAATTACCTGATTAAACTTGTCAACTCTGTTCATCAAGCCCTCAATGAGTTGAATGAGGTGTGTTTGTCCAGGGCTGCAATAAAAAGTGTACTGTTGGGGGTCCTTGAGGACCAGGGCTGAGAAACACTGCCATATAAGTTATAATTATCAATCTCCACTATAGTTTACTATGGTATAAATACTGTAGTACTGTTGGGGGTCCTGGAGGACCAGGGCTGAGAAACACTGCCATATAGGTTATAAGTGCTGAACCTATTCGTTCAGACACCAGTCTTAACTAATTATAGGTTATGGAAAATGTGCTCTTTTGGTATTTCTCCACACACACACACACACACACACACACACACACACACACACACACACACACACACACACACACACACACACACACACACACACACACACACACACACACACACACACACACACACACACACACACACACACACGGACAGACAGACAGACAGACAGACAGACAGACAGACAGACACACACACACACACACACACACACACACACACACACACACACACACACACACACACACACACACACACAACACACAACACACAACACACAACACACACACACACACACACACACACACACACACACACACACACACACACACACACACACACACACACACACACACACACATTCTCAAAAGACAACGGAAGACGTCAACCCCAGACGTCCTTCGCGTTTGCCTCCAATGCTAATAAAGGCTATAATTCATAAAAGCTGCCATCTTATAGACAGGCATCAAACTCTTAAAATGGCCGTCAAGATAAGAAACGCGAAGGACAGAGATCCTCAAAATGATAGATTTATATCCAATATCATCTCCTTAAAATCATTTCAGAGGGTGGCCAAATCGTATAAATTTTACGGCCCTGTCGGCATATTCATATTTCTTATGTTTTTTTAAATCATGCCATGTCTTTTATTGGCTAGGAGGCCCTATAAGAACCGGGTGTGCTGAAGTACAGAGCGCTAGTTGATTCAGACTTGATGTAATCATTAAGTCTGATTGTGAACTTTACATGAATAACACTTTGTTTCTGTTTCTTTCAACATTTTATTTTACCAAGAATTCACTTGGGGCATGAATCTCTTTGCCAAGAAAGAATGAAATTGCAAGTGAACGTGATGTTACAGCCATACTGTGGTTATTAGCACGGTTGGAAGCAAATTGACCAATCAGTTTGCTTGGCAGGAACTAACATTTTTCTATGAAAATATCTGGATTAACAATCTAAAAATCTAGCCCTGGTCCACTCTATACAGTTACAGGATTTTATATTTTGGTTTTTACTGACATGATACAAGTTCATATGGCTGGTTATGAGTTATTTATGTAATCAGTAGACCAGATTAAGCTGGGTTTATGATAAAGCTTTCTTTAAGTGATGTGTAATCCAAGAATGGTCCAGTATCTAATCTTGGCAGCGATACACACGCTTGCAAGCACGCACACACCAGGATTTAGTGGTCTTTTTTGATCACTGAGTAATAATTCTGCATTCAAAGTTGTCTTTGCATTTTTATTTCAGTCACATCGCAGAACTCTTATCCAGAACGATTTACAGTAAAGGCATTCAAACAATTAGCCTGGGAAAACGTCATAGTACTGTATTGTAAGTAAAAGTCGGTAAGTGTTAGGGCCATGAACTGTCTGCATATCCTTGGGGGGTGTGGTAGAATGTGAGTGTAACTGTAGCCCTAATCTTGTTCCCAGACGCGCTGTGCACAATAGCCTGGAGAGGAAGTTACTGTTGCCCTTGTGATCTTGGCCTATAATATTTATTAAGACACATAAGACCTACAGAAGACCTCCCAACCAAAAATATTTCCAATCAGCATTTCCCACTTCTGACCCTCTCTCTCTCTCTCTCTCTCTCTCTCTCTCTCTCTCTCTCTCTCTCTCTCTCTCTCTCTCTCTCTCTCTCTCTCTCTCTCTCTCTCTCTCTCTCTCTCTCTCTCTCTCTCTCTCTCACTCACTCCTGGGCACTCATAAAGGGTTCTTGATTTAGTTGATTACAGATGGCGGTGCAGTGGTAGAGTAGTTGATTATTATAATAGCACACTTGACTAACAAGGGAGCACGTTGGTGTCAGCTGTGGGATCCTGACTGAGTGACGGGAGGGGAACAGGGTTGTCCAAACCCCGACCCCTGTTTTGCATGTGAAAGGACTGCAGGATTTTCTCTCTGTCTGAGTCTGGAACCCTCAGCTGACCAACATGCATAAATCTTAGAGGGGGGGGTGCCTCGTGGAGTGCAATGTGGTAGCTGCCAGGAACCAACCCCCACTGCATACCAATCGTTGCACCCCAAAAAACAAGCCCCCCCAGGGCAACACCCTATAACCGCAACCTCCCGCCAACCCAGCACAAAACCCAGACAAAAAAAACGGTCCAGAAAAATGCAAATGACCTTCCTCTTATAAAGAAACAACAGCCTCTATAAACTAGATCTATCCCTCCTGCCAGACCTTGGCACGTTCCTCGCCCCACCCCAACCAATGTGAACCTGTCCCTGTCTGGCTGTAACCCTGTCCCTGTCCCTGTCCCTGCCCCCATGTCTTCCTACACATATCCTGTCACCTGCCTTTGCCCCTTCCCATGTCACTGTGTACAGCTCAAGATTTAGCCTTGTATGTGCCTTGTCTCTGGTTCCAGCTCTTGCTCCATCCCTATAATTCCTGGGTCTGTCCCTTCCGTGGTTCTAGATCTAGCCCAATGTCTGTCCCTGTCCCTGGCTCTAGCTCCAGTCCTGTGTCTGTGTCTCTCCCTGACTCAAGCTCTAGCCCTGTGCCGTTCCCTGTCCCTGACTTTAGCTCTAGCCATGTGTCTGTCCCTGTCCCTGACTCAAGCTCTAGCCATGTGTCTGTGTCTGTCCCTGACTCAAGCTCTAGCCATGTGTCTGTGTCTGTCCCTGACTCAAGCTCTAGCCATGTGTCTGTCCCTGTCCCTGACTCAAGCTCTAGCCCTGTGTCTGTCCCTGTCCCTGACTCAAGCTCTAGCCCTGTGTCTGTCCCTGTCCCTGACTCTAGCTCCAGCCCTGTGTCTGTGTCTGTCCCTGGCTCTAGCTCCAGCCCTGGCCCTCTGCCTGGCTGTGTTTAAGAGCTGGCTGAATACTAGTGACCTTTAATAAGGAGGGGGATCCCGAGACGGCTTTCCCAGACACCCACTGACCTTTCAGCCAGACGGGGCATGGGGAGGGGGGACAGGGGGATGGGGATGGCGAGTGGAGAGCAGGAGAGGGGAGGCCTGGTTGACTGTGGACTCTGAACTGGCCAGCTACCGTTAGTAGTTTATGTGAATCCGCTATTGTTTTGTGTGTGTGTGTGTGTGTGTGTGTGTGTGTGTGTGTGCATTTGCTGTTTGTTTGTATGTGTGTGTGTGTGTGTGTCTTTGTTTGGCAGAGCCCTCTTCCCCTATTGTGTAAGGAGAAGGGTTCCATATGCAAAGCGCTCTGAGCCTCAGTCCTGAACCTGCACTAATCGATTTGTCTGTGGAGGCGAATCGGTCACACTTCGAGATCCACATTGCACCTCTCGCTTTGTGACATCATAGGCCCTGGCACCTCTGCCAGTCAAGGCAACACTGACAGATTATGTTGAGGAAAAGAACAGGACAAACCTTTAACACCTCAAGAGAACAACAGGAACCACAACAACAAGAGAACGAGACCCACAGCCAAAAAACACCCACAATAATGTCAGGAGGAATAGCCGCCATTAAGGATAAGAGTGTTTGTTTATTTGGGTATCTGTAGTCCTCAGTGGTCCTCTGTAGCTCAGTTGGTAGAGCATGACGCTATTTTATTCACCTTATGCTGTCAACCATGTCCATGTTTCAAAAGCCAGTCATGTTTAGCTCCTCATTCTTTGGAAGAAGAACACAGCCATTCTTTGGAAGAAGGACACAGCCATTCTTTGGAAGAAGGACACAGCCATTCTTTGGAAGAATGACACAGCCATTCTTTTGAAGAAGGACACATCATTCGAAAGATGGAGGGGTGTGATGGTATTGGTTGAGTCAGCCAACCACCTAAAAAAAGAGTGATGGCCAAACTGTGCACGATTGAGACAGAACTGTAACTAGATAGCTAGCCAACCTTCTCCAACGTTCTCCTTTTCAACAACATAATATTAAAAACATTAATTAAACTGCAATAGCGAAATTAACATGAGCCAACTTGTCTTCCAACAGTAGAATTTAAATAGCAACCGCTAACTTTTGGCTATCAATACCATGGTAATGGTACAGTAGAGTTACGGTACCTCCAGCATTTGTTTTCATAGGTCTAAAATATAATGCAATCTTCTAACGTTACCAAGGTTAAGTTATTGCCCATTAGCTATCTAGCTAACGTTTGCTATCTATGTAAACAGCTTACAGTACGGTCACACATATAATTTGGTAACATTACAGTAGCATTTACTTTCAGTCGGGGGAGATGTCAACTCAGAGTCAGTGTCAACTGATTTTCCCTTGACTATTTAGCTGGGTAGTTCTATTACTATGCCAGCTAAGTTAGATAATACTTTGACATACAGGGGACGAACGTTGCTATAAACAACATTATCTACAATACCAGTCAAAAGTTTGGACACACCTACTCATTGAAGGGATTTTCTTTATTTTGACATTTTTTTACATTGTAGAATAATAGGGAAGACATCAAAACTATGAAAAACATGTGGAATCAGGTAGCAACCAAAACAGTGTTAAACAAATAAAAAAATCTTTGATATTTTAGATTCTTCAAAGTAGCCACCCTTTTCCTTGATGACAGCTTTGCACACTGTTGGCATTCTCTCAACCAGCTTCACCTGGAATGCTTTTCCAACAGTCTTGAAGGAGTTCCCACATATGCTAAGCACCTGTTGGCTGCTTTTCCTTCCCTCTGCAGTGCATCTGTAACGATTGTCTATTTCGTCCTCCTCATCGGACGAGGAGAGGCGAGAAGGATCGGACCAATATGCAGAGTGGTTCGTGCACATGATGATTTATTAAAACCGAAACTGAACACTGAAATACAAAACAATAAACGAAGGGCAGAAAACCGAAACAGTACCGTGTGGTGAAAACACTAACACGGTAGACAAACACCCACAAAACACACGTGAAACCCAGGCTGCCTAAGTATGATTCTCAATCAGGGACAACGATTGACAGCTGCCTCTGATTGAGAATCATATCAGGCCGAACACAAAATCCCAACATAGAAAATCACACATAGACAACCCACCCAACTCACGCCCTGACCATACTAAATAAATACAAAACAAGGGAAAACAGGTCAGGAACGTGACAGCATCTCATCCCAAACCATCTAAATTGGGTTGAGGTTGGGTAATTATGGAGGCCAGGTCATCTGATGCAGCACTCCATCACTCTCCTTCTTGTTCAAATAGCCCTTACAAAACCTGGAGGTGTGTTGGGTCATTGTCCTGTTGAAAAACAAATGATAGTCCCACTAAGTGCAAACCAGATGGGATGGTGTATCGCTGCCGAATGCTGTGGTAGCCATGCTGGTTAAGTGTGCATTCAATTCTAAATAAATCACTGACAGTGTCACCAGCAAAGCACCCCCACACCATCACACCTCCTCCTCCATGCTTCATGGTTGGAACCACACATGCAGAGATCATCCCTTCACCTACTCTGCGTCTCACAAAGACACGGCGGTTGGAAATCAAAAATCTCAAATTTGGACTCATCAGACCAAAGGACAGATTTCCACCGGTCTAATGTCCATTGTTCGTGTTTCTTGGCCCAAGCAAGTCTCTTCTTATTATTGGTGTCCTTTAGTAGTGGTTTCTTTGCAGCAATTCGAACATGAAGGCCTGATTCACACAGTCTCCTCTGAACAGTTGATGTTGAGATGTGTCTGTTACTTGAACTCTGTGAAGAATTTATTTGGGCTGCAATTTCTGAGACTGGTAAATCTATTGAACTTATCCTCTGCAGCAGAGGTAACTCTGGTCTTCCTTTCCTGTGGTCCTCCTCATGAGAGCCAGTTTTATCATAGCGCTTGATGGTTTTTGCAACTGCACTTGAAATTGTCCAGATTGACTTACCATCATGTCTTACATTAATGATGGACTGTCATTTTCTTTGTTTATTTGAGCTGTTCTTGCCATAATATGGACTTCTATATAAAAACCCTACCTTGTCTGTCACAATTCATGTGTATAGGTGGCAGGGAAGTCACGCGCAGGAGAATTAAACTTGGTAAAATGGAGTAATTTAATAAAACATAACTCCAAAACCATAAATACAAAATGAAACAAATTGGGTACGAGGACCCGTCGCGCACCAAATACAAACAACACGACACTGAACATAAAACAATCTCTGACAAAGAGATGATGGGAAACAGAGGGTTAAATACACAACAGGTAATGTATGGGCTTGGCCCCCGCCTCGGGGATGACCCGGAGGGCGAGGTGCAGGGCGATCCGGATGGAGACGGTGGAATTCTCGCAGCATGGAAGGATCTAACTCGTCCTCCAACGGAACCCATCTTCTCTCCTCCGGACCGTACCCCTCCCAGTCCACGAGGTACTGAAGGCCCCTTGCCCGACGTCTCAAATCCAAAATGGATCGAACGGAGTACGCCGGGACCCCCTCGATGTCCAGAGGGGGCGGAGGAACATCCTGCACTTCAGCCTCCTGGAGCGGGCCAGCCACCACCGGCCTGAGGAGATACACATGGAACGAGGGGTTAATACGGTAATTAGTGGGTAGCTGTAACTTATAACATACCTCGTTCACTCTCCTCAGGACTTTAAACGGCCCCACAAACCGTGGACCCAGCTTCCGGCAGGGCAGGTGGAGGGGCAGGTTTCGGGTCGAGAGCCAGACCCTGTCCCCTGGAGCGAACACCGGGGCCTCACTGTGGTGACGGTCTGCGCCAACTTTCTGGCGCAGTATGGAGCGCTGAAGGTGAACGTGGGCGGCCTCCCAGGTTTCCTCCGCGCGCCGGAACCAATTGTCCACCGCAGGAGCCTCGGTCTGACTCTGATGCCAAGGAGCCAGAACCGGCTGATACCCTATTACACATTGAAAGGGAGAAAGGTTAGTGGAGGAGTGGCGTAGTGAGTTCTGGGCCATCTCTGCCCAGGGCACGAATTTCGCCCAGTACTCCGGCCGGTCCTGGCAATAATACCGCAGAAACCTACCCACATCCTGGTTAACTCTCTCCACCTGCCCATTACTCTAGGGGTGAAAACCTGAGGTATGACTGACCGAGACCCCCAGATGTTCCATGAACGCCTTTCAGACCCTTGATGTGAACTGGGGACCCCGATCAGACACTATATCCTCAGGCACCATAGTGCCGGAAGACGTTTGTAAACAGAGCCTCCGTAGTTTGTAAGGCCGTAGGGAGACCGGGCAAAGGGAGGAGACGACAGAACTTAGAAAAACGATCCACAACTACCAGGATCGTGGTGTTACCCTGTGAAGGTGGAAGATCAGTTTAGAAATACACCGACAGGTGTGACCACAGCCGTTTAAGTATGCTCTCTCTAATCCTCTTTCTCTCCTTCTTTCTTTCTCTCTCTCGGAGGACCTGAGCTCTAGGACCATGCCTCAGGACTACCTGGCATGATGACTCCTTGCTGTCCCCAGTCCACCTGGCCGTGCTGCTGCTCCAGTTTCAACTGTTCTGCCTGCGGCTATGGAACCCTGACCTGTTCACCGGACGTGCTACCTGTCCCAGACCTGCTGTTTTCAACTCTCTAGAGACAGCAGGAGCGGTAGAAATACTCTCAATGATCGGCTATGAAAAGCCAACTGACATTTACTCCTGAGGTGCTGACTTGTTGCACCCTTGATCACTACTGTGATTATTATTATTTGACCATGCTGGTCATTTATGAACATTTGAACATCTTGGCCATGTTTTGTTATCATCTCCACCCGGCACAGCCAGAAGAGGACTGGCCACCCCTCATAGCCGGGTTCCTCTCTAGGTTTCTTCCTAGGTTTTGGCCTTTCTATGGAGTTTTTCCTAGCCACCGTGCTTCTACACCTGCATTGCTTGCTGTTTGGGGTTTTAGGCTGGGTTTCTGTACAGCACTTTGATATATCAGTTAATCTAAGAAGGGCTATATGAATACATGTGATTTGATTTGATTTGATGGAGCCCCACATCAAAATATTTTCCCCCGGCACAGGTTTCATAAATTCACAAATAGCGATTAAATATTCACTTACTTTTTGAAAATCTTCCTCTGATTTGTCAGCAAAGGGTCCCAGGTATAACCTGTTTGGGCTGCAAGCCCGACGTCGGAACGAAAATGACAACAGCTGCAGGGCGCGAAATTCAAAATCTATTTTCTTTTAATATTTAACTTTCACACATTAACAAGTCCAATACAGCATTTGAAAGATAAACATCTTGTCAATCCAGCCAACATGTCCGATTTTTTAAATGTTTTACAGAGAAAACACCACATATATTTATGTTAGCTCACCACCAAATACAAAAGTGGACAGACACGTATGAATATGATTATGATGTATGAATTATGATTCAAGTAGCATGCACAAGCCAACCGAAATAAACTAAAACCAACCTAAAGAACCCAGAAAAAACTACCTCAGATGACAGTCATATAACATGTTACACAATAAATCTATGTTTTGTTCATAAAAGGTGCATATTTTAGCTATAAATCAGTTTTACATTGATGCTACCATAAATGCTACCACATAGCTACAGTCTGAATCCAGACGGGAGTAGCCAGAGAAAATACAGACACCAACGTCGACTACTAATTACACCTCATAAAACATTTCAGAAAAACATATGGTGGATAGCTAATGAAAGACAGATATCGTGTGAATAGAGCCAATATTTCCGATTTTTGAAGTGTTTTACAGCGAAAACACAATATATCGTTATATTAGCTAACAACATAAGCTAGCATAAGGCAGCATTGATTCTAGTCAAGCGCTAGCCTAGCACAGTTAGCACAGTTAGCATTGAACAGTTCGACAGATATATGAAAAAGCATCCCAAATTGGGTCCTTATCTTTGTTGATCTTCCATCAGAATGTTGTAACGGGGTCCATTGTCCAGTACAGTCTTTAGTTGGGTTCCAGAACGAACTATTTCCCTCTTTGGTTAGCAAGCACAATGGCCGTGCGGCGCTAATCTGTCTTTCTTCAAAAAATTCTTCCGTTGCATTACATCTAAAGTCCAGAATAAATTGCAATAATATAATTAAAGTATATTGAAAAGCATACTTTAGGATGATTTTGTGACATGTATCAAATAATATCGAAGTCAGAGATCATATTCACCTTTATCGACCTTCTTCCAGTAGCCGAGACCAAATTCTGCCTCGCGCCCGGATTTTTTTTTTAACTGCGCAGGTCTCACAAGAAGGTGTGGTATTCAGTCCATGGACGAGATATTCGACTCCTTTCAATTCTCACTTCCGCATTACACCCTGATGAAGGCGTATGACGTGTTTCTACGGTCCTAAGTGTAATGACCTTTTATAGACAAGGTCTTAAAGAGACACATCGCATTTTGGAAATCTCAATTCGGCTGGGAAAATGGCTGTAAAAATATTTCTGTTCGACTTAGAGAAATAATTCAAACCTTTTTAGAAACTATAGACTGTTATCTATCCAACAGTAGTAAATATATGCATATTGTAAAATCAAAAATTTCTTAAGAGGCCGTTTGAAAATGTGCACATATTTTCCAGTTTTTTCAATATTCACCCTGCAGCCTGAAGAAGTTTTAACATGTAGTGTTGTTTTGTTAGATAAAATCCTTCTTTATATCCCAAAAAGTCTGTTTAGTTTGCGCCATCGATGTGAGTAATCCACACTTTCAACGTGCAGAGAATGGAATCTGAAAATCTACCGCTAAACTTTGTTTCAATAATTTCTATTTACTCCTCAGATACCCTAAAATGTATTCAAGCTATAATATTTCTTACGGAAAGAACTGATTTAGCAGGTGCGTCTTGTCTTCATCACGTGCCCAAACACTAATTTCCAAGACTGTGTCCCAGTACTAAAACTCATATTTATTATTCGCTTTGGAAGTTACAAGCCTAAAACCTTGAACATAGACTGCTGATACCCTGTGGAAGCCATAGGATTTACATCCTGGGAGCTAAAATTCAGTTTGCCCCTATACTTTTCATTTAAAAATATTCTGTTTGGTTTTACTTTGGATTTTCTCCTACCATATATATTGTGTTATAGTCTCCTACATTATTTAAACATTTCTACAAACTTCAAAGTGTTTTCTTTCCAATGGTACCAATTATATGCATATCCTGGCTTCAGGGCCTGAGCAACAGGCAGTTTACTTTGGGCACGTCAGTCAGGCGGAAATTGAGAAAAAAGGGGCCTAGCCCTAAGAAGTTTTACCACTTTTTTGGTTACTACGTTATTCCATATGTGATATATCATAGTTGTGATGTCTTCACTATCATTCTACAATGTAGAAAATAGTCAAAATAAAGAAAAATCCTTGCATGAGAAGGTGTGTCCAACCTTTAGACTGGTACTGTATATATCTACGTATTTGTTAATTAATTAAAGTCAGTCAATCCGAGATATAGCCTAGCTGATATATAAAAGTTGACTATTTTGCCATGATGCTTGATTAGCCTACCTGCTTGAATACGGACTAATTTCCCAATAACACCATATATTCTTGTAGGCTGACTATATTAACCTAGTTAGAAAGGTTTGCTATGTACTGCTAATTGTTTTTGTGGTCGTGTGACACAATTATCCTGTTGGTTTCAGATATCTAAAAATACGCATAAGCCCCATAATGGAGTGTATGTCCCACTTGCAGGCATTTGCCACCGGGTGTTTGGCCTGCCAATGCGGGCAACAGGCCAGCTCCGAGGCGGAAGAGGTGTTATGACCTCTTTCAGAAGGTATGTATTACGATAAGAGATAATGGCAAGACGTGCTAAAGGCCTATGACATTTGAACTGTGTGTTCATCTAGAAATCATACTGTGTTAGTAGAAATAGCCGTCATTAAATGTAGGACATAACCACTAATGAACAGCAACTTTATTCTAATATTTGGCCATCAAATTGTCATTGGATATTGTTACAAAGAGATAATACATGGGGTCAAAGTCCCAAGCTGGGATCTTGTCAACCAATCACAACAGGTTAAGGAAAGTTCCAGAGAGAGATAGAGTTCATCACCCCTTGACTCTTAGTTTCGGGTGTGGGGGATGGGTAGCGGAGTGAGCTGCTTGAGAGCGCTGTGAGATGGTGAAGTCACCAGCAGGGGATTTTCTAACACAGTCTTCGTTATGTATTGTTAGAGATATAGAATTGTCCAATGCAGGTCTGTGGACAACAAATGTGTATGTGGATATCAATGGATATGTCTGTGGATATCGGCCTCAAATGAATAAAGCTTACAGGCTTAAACAACATGTATTCTCTTTTCTGATTTGCTGAAATTAGATGCCATACTCTAATGTTGTCTCTGTATTTTACCCCATATATTTGAAGCAGGTCTCTACCAGTGGACCTGCTGGGCCAGCTTCCCCAGCGCCCATAGCTTCCCCAGCGCACACAGCTTCCCCTGCGCCCACAGCTTCCCCAGCGCCCACAGCTTCCCCAGCTCCCACAGCTTCCCCAGCACCTGCGTCTGTGGCTGCTGTTCAGACTCCTCCATTGAGGACTGCGTTGAACTTGCTGTCAGTGGTAAATATAAAAAATCTATAATTTTTCCTCAACTACTATGGCTCTGCTGCCATGATAGAACACTGATTCAGATAATCTTTTTGAGAGGTGACTTGGTTTCTTCTTCTGTTCATTTCCAGTTCAGTAAGGCTTTGTGTCTCGTGTTTGCAGCAAGACCAGACCTTAAATTGGCAAAGAAGCTTGCTCAGGTAAATAAAATACAGGCTAACCTGCCAAATCGTTGGTTTGTATTGATCTGCTTTTATAACAATATAACTTTTAATAACCTTAAGGTAACTATATATTTTTTTACAGACACAAGTTGTCTGTAGCCCAGCCAAGTTGTCTAAAGCCTCTGTGAGTGCCCCCACCCTTGCACCGGCCTCAGTGAAGGCCTCAGCCCTTCCTCTGGCCTCTGTGAATTGGCCGACCTCTACACATTGTGTGCAGGTGCCCAAATCCCTGCTCCGCTGTCTGTAAGTGGCATTTTACCTACAACATCATGCATTTTAGAACTAATACCTAGAACCATGAACTTACATCAACCAAAACATGATGGAGAAAAACAGTTGTATGTCATCTTTTAAATATCACATGACCATATTGTCGGTATTCATATACATTTTTTTTCATTTCAGCATGATGTGCCTAGGAAACCTGTTTGGGTAAATATGATATAGCTTAATCTGTCAAGAACATTGCGTTGTGTCTAAGAACATTTCTTAGCTGTGGTATTTTGCTCCCCGCTGAACGTATTGCTTAATTATGTCAGGTAATATGCAGTTCACAAGAAACCACAACAGATAACTGATCATTTAAGATACCAATTGCATAAACAATGTAACGAGAGTGTAGTACAGTAATAAACCAGCCTTCTATACAGTGCCGTCGGAAGGTATTCAGACCCTTTGACATTTTCCACATTTTGTTACGTTACAGCCTTATTCTAAAATGGATTAAATAAAACAATTTCCTCACAGTTACCAAACGAAAATAGTTTTTTAGAAATGTTTGCAAATGTATTAAAAACAATAAAACAGAAATACCTTAATTAAATAAGTATTCAGACCCTTTGATATGAGTCTCGAAATTGAGCTCAGGTGCATCCTGTTTTCCCTGATCATCCTTGAGATGCTTCTACAACTTGATTGGAGTCAAACTGTGGTAAATTCAATTGATTTGAAATGATTTGGAAAGGCACACACCTGTCTATATAAGGTCACACAGTTGACAGTGCATTGTCCGTAGAGGTCCGGGACAGGATTATGTCGAGGCATAGATCTGGGGAAGGATACCAAAACATTTCTTCAGCATTGAAGGTCCCCAAGAACACGGTGGCCTCCATCATTCTTAAATGGAAGAAGTTTGGAACCACCAAGACTCTTCCTCGAGCTGGCTGCCAGGCCAAACTGAGCAATTGAGGGAAAAGGGCCAGGAAGGTGACCAATAACCCAATTGTCACGCTGACAGAACTCTAGTGTTCCTCTGTGGAGATGGGAGAACCTTCCAGCAGGACAAACATCTCTGCAGCACTCCACCAATCAAGCCTTTATGGTAGAGTGGCCAGACGGAAGCCACTCCTCAGTAAAAGGTACATGACAGCCAGCTTGGAGTTTGACTAAAGGCACGTAAAGACTCTCAGACCATGAGACACAAGATTCTCTGGTCTGATGAAACTAAGATTGAACTCTTTGGCCTGAATGCCAAGCGGCACGTCTGGAGGAAACCTTGCACTATCCCTACGGTGAAGCATGGTGGTGGCAGCATCATGCTGTGGGGATGTTTTTCAGGGGCAGGGACTGGGAGACTAGTCAGGATCGAGGCAAAGATGAAGGAAACAAAGTACAGTGAGATCCTTGATGAAAACCTGCTCCAGAGTGCTCAGGACATCAGATTGGGGGAAAAGTGTACCTACCAACAGGACAACAACCCTAAGCACACAGCAAAGACAATGCAGGAGTGCCTTCGGGACAAGTCTCTGAATGTCCTTGTGTGGCATGAAAATAGCAGTTTAGCGACACTCCACATCCAACCTGACAGAGCTTGGGAGGATCTGCAGAGAAGAATGTGAGAAAATCACCAAATACAGGTGTGTCTAGCTTGTAGCATCTTACCCAAGAAGACTTGAGGCTGTAATTGCTGCGAAAGGTGCTTCAACAAAGTATTGAGTAAAGGGTCTGAATGATATTTTAGTTTTTTAAATTTTAGAATAAGGCTCTAACCGAACAAAATGTGGAAAAAGTCAAGCGGTCTGAATACTTTCCGAAGGCACTTTATGTTAGGATTATGCTACAATAATCATTCTATTAATTTAGGTGATCTTAAATTCACCAATGTGAAAAAAAATGAAGTTTTGGAGACTATACTGGTTATTAAAAATGTTATTTCTGGCTGAGTTGGGATTGGAACTAGAGACCTTTGGTTCCTCTCTTCCCCTGTCCAAACACAGGAAAAAACAATTCCATTGTTTTTCAGCTCATCATAATAAATAATAAATAATTTATTATTTATACATTATACATTTTTAAATTTTCCTTATTTTTTCTCAATTTTCCTATTTCTATCTATGTCACTGAGTTCAATGAGTTCAATGAGTAGTTCAAATGTTCTGTATCCCCTCTTAAATAGCACCTTGTACCATTATCTGTCACTATCATCCTGGGTACCACTGTGCTGTCTCTGACCTCCAGTGTACAGCTTGCCCTGGCGTCTGTTCGCTTCTGTTTATAGCCACCCGCTGTGTGTTCATGTACACAAACACACATGCACGTGCACACAAACACGCACACGTACACGTGCGCGCGAGGCATAGGCTATCTCCGGTTAGACACAGCGAGGTCACTCTTAGACTGCACACAGCTTGGCCACAGCGTGACGTCTGTTCCAGACATCAACAAAGACACATGTACACGCAGGTGCAAGCTCGAACAAGGGCATACACACACACCGACAAATGCGTTCACGCATGCACCCACGATGGGCAGACACAAACTCTAAAGGAGAGCGTCTTAGCCAATGCCTTTATCCCACAGAGCCAATGCGTTTCTCACTTTCCATTCATCAAGCTGTTTAGCGGTGGCAAATTGAGACGTGTGTAACTGCTCAGACAATTGATCAAAGCCTACCTATAAGTAGGTGTGTCAGCCACATTGGAAAATGAGTATCTTTACAGAAAATGGAAGCACTTCAGCTGCCAGTTATTCCTGGGCTGTCTTCTGAAGGTTTTAGCATGCAGTGTGGCGCGGTCTGTCACACTGTGGATGTGAAGGCAATGCGAAAAACTAAAGGGAATGACTACTGTATCAGCCCTGTGTGTTGGTGGAGGGAGGAGAGGAGGGGAGGGGAACTCATTTAATTGCTTGGAGGCAGCATGACAATTGAGTGGAGAGAAATGGGAGACAATCTCGGAGAGTATTGATCACCTTGACTCTTCCATTCCAGCTCGGACCCCCTCCTGTGCCTCTCCCCTTCCCCCAACTTACAGCCCTAATTTAGATGTCTGTGTGTGTGTGTGTGTTTGCATGTATCTTACTGTGTGTGTCTTTGTGAGCCTTTTTGTGTGACTGTATGTGACTGCGTGTGTGTGTTTGCTTTCATTTCTGTATGTGTGTGTGTGTTTGTGTGTTTTCTTGTATGTGTAACGTATGTGTTTGTGTTACAATGTGTGTGTGTGAGATGTCCCTGATCGATCCCTGTCCCCCAGTGTGACCCTGTCTGGCTGCTCTCCTGCTCTTCAAGGCCTAATGAGACACTGTTCGTCCTGGGACCACACAGCGCCTCTGCTGTGGGTCACTGTCAAGGCAACAACCTTCCACCCCTGTCTCAGCCCAAGACTGAATCAATTCTCCCCGACCAGACACCCCTCCACCCCTACCCTCACCCCGACCAGACACCCCTCCACCCCTACCCTCACCCTGCCCAGCATCCTGACACCGTAGCCAACAATAGGACAGACTGTGTGTGCGACAAAGACAACATGAACCGTTGAAGCGTTTAAACTCTCCGATTAAACAGTGTGCAGATATCCTCTGTCTTTTGGTATGATGTCAACCATCACAAGTACTCTTGGACACTACACATTTTGGGTTAAAATTGGAGGAAAATAACGATCAAACCCTTCAGATGTCTCTCTGCTATATTCAACCACCACTGTTAGCGGCTGAGCTAAGTCGGAAAAGGATTCATCTTTCCTCTCCATTCTCTGCATTCATTTCTGGCCTGGTTTGACTCAATGATGTACATCCTAAGCCTGTAGATTATCTTTATCCTTTTCTCGCTCTCCTTTGCTTGCTTCCTTCTCTTTTGCCAGAGCGCTCCACAATACATTTCTAATCAGGTGTCGGGGAAAAAAGGGAAGGAGAGAAAAAAGGAGAGAAAGGAAGAGAATGCCTAATTGAAGCAAGGGATTTCTCCTGATCTGCTCTGAGCTCTGTCTGGGTGTAAGTACTGTAAGCACTCTCTCTCCTCCCTTATCTGTCCTGTGAAAGAGAGAGAGAGAGAGAAAGAGAGAGCGAGAAAGAAAGAAAGAGAGAGAGAGAGAGAGAGAGAGAGAGAGAGAGAGAGAGAGAGAGAGAGAGAGAAAGTGAAAGAGAGAGAGATAGAGATAGAGAGAGAGAGGAAAAGAGAGAAAGACAGATACAAGTGTTGCTGAGGTAACTGCACAATGCCTTCTTCAGAGGCACACTCATTTTTCCTTTGATTACATTTCCCTTAAACTGTCTCCGTCCTCCTTTCTCACATTGGAGTGAAGATACAGAGCGGCTCTGTCCCAGGAGTCATCCATTAATCCTTCCAACAGTCTGTCTCGCTGTTCATCCATCCATTCATTCATTCGTCGGTCCATCCGTCCTTCTGTCTCTACGTTCATTCATTCATTGAACAATGACATTGAGACAGTGATTTTGCAGCTGAACAATGACAAAGCTCTACCTCTTATTCAACATAACAGCAACAGCCTGCTGCTGCTGTATCTTCCAGAGGACTGGGGACCGCCCCTAACACCACTGCTGGGAGGGGTTATCTCTGGGGTCATTAGGGTCGGCTGTGCTGAGAGGAGGGTGTGTATGTGTGTACTCTGGCACTCCTTAGTGCTGTGGGGGACTGTTCGGGGTCAGACGTCGCTCACCCACTGATAAGGCTGATTCGTGGAAGTCAGAGGGAAGAGAGACGTTATCTCTGTGTGTACTGTATGTCTACCGCAACTACCTTGAGAGGCCATGGTCAGCCCTGGCACGATGATAAGGAAGAATGGACCCAGTTCACCCTGATAAGGAGAGACCCATAGACAATAGAGACAATAGCGTGGTCCATTGCCCTCTCTCAAGTCTCCCTATTTTGTGGACAAAATGGCCTCATGATTGTTCAGTGCGTAAAATTTCACTGACACTGAGGGAAAATTATGTACCCCATCCATATCAAACATTCCCATTTTTCATTATTGGTGTAGTGGACGTCCATGTAGTACTCTATGGAATGTGTGTACCCATTGAGGTTTACAATGACTGTCTTTCCCATTGTTGGAGTATGGCCTTGACATGGGCATAACATTTCAAATGACTTGGTTATAATAGTGTTGAAAAGGGTGACAATTAATTGGTAATGAATTAGAAAACATTATGTACATATGTTTCTCTTCAGCCTTTCTCGTCCTTTTCAACTGGTCTGAATGACACTGCATTGTAGGCAATTCATTCGACTTCTACCTCAAAAATCTAAATCATGAGTTTCATTGTTATTCTTTGCCTTGCATAACTTCACTCAGCCTAGTCTGTTTGGATAATGAAGTCGCCATGACAGTGGTGGTATTTATTTTTTCTTTTTCTTTTCTTTTTCATCCCCTGAGTCTCACCTTACAGTGGTGGTATTCTAAAGGCTGGGGAACTGAGAGGCACAAAGAGTGATTTATTCTACCTCAAACGCTGTATTCCATATCGAGCTCCTTTCAGCAGCCTCTTAAAATACTTTCCCCCTGCTAAACCATGCACTACCTTCCCATGGAGTGACTGTTTATCTGTCTTTACTGGTGTGTGTGAGTGTGAGAGAGAGAGAGAGAGAGAGAGAGAGAGAGAGAGAGAGAGAGAGAGAGAGAGAGAGAGAGAGAGAGAGAGAGAGAGAGAGAGAGAGAGAGAGAGAGAGAGAGAGAGAGAGAGAGAGAGAGGCAACTGTTTGTATTTGGTGTGTGTGTGTGTGAGAGTGTGTATGACTTTCTCTGTTGGAGGCATTGGGCCCTGTTTCCTTCCTTCCTGCTCAGGGAGACGTGGCCTGCTCTCCTCTCAACCAACCCCTCACCTCACTGGGGGCACAGGTTTCACTCAATATGGTGTGTGTGTGTGCGTGTGTACGTGTGTGCGCGTGTTTGTGTGTGTGTGTGTGTGTGTGTGTGTGTGTGTGTGTGTGTGTGTGTGTGTGTGTGTTTGTCTGTGTGTGCCACTTGGCTGAGTAGGGTGGTCCAGGAGGACTGGTCTACTTCCTGATTTTCAGAAACACACAGCACCTGCGTCGTCATGCTAACCAACCGCCCAAAATAAACCATGTGACACACACTGACCCACATGCATCTTACACTATTTGTAAAATCCGATTTTACTGTCACTTTTTTCTCTTTTCAGAAATGTTTTTATATTTTCCTTCGAATGTGCTACCTGGTGTGACCGTAGTTGAGAAACATTGTATTAGTCTCTACGAGAGTTTGAGGCCTCTGAGGTTAAAGCTCATCAGCACTCATAAAGGGGAGTAGATTGTAAGTAGCAGTAGAGAATTCAATATGTCGTCATTGAAATGCAGAGCAGCTTATTTCAGGTCGGAGCGGTATCATGTTGCCAATCAGCTAGCCAGGCGAGAAACTTCATCACTTTTGATTGCATTTAGAATGCCTAATTAAATAAAATATGACATTATGTAAATGGATGTGTCTATGCCATATCGCCCCGGGCACGAGCAGCCGAGTGTTTGGGGCAATGGGAGTGTATGGGAGTGTATGGGAGTGTATGAGTGTGTGAGAGAGAGAGAGAGAGAGAGAGAGAGAGAGAGAGAGAGAGAGAGAGAGAGAGAGAGAGAGAGAGAGAGAGAGAGACAGAGAGAGAGACAGAGAGAGAGAGAGAGAGAGAGAGAGAGAGAGAGTGAGAGAAAAGTGCATGGAAGATGTGTGTTGGGCCAAAATGCCTCAATGGAGCACACTGAATGACTTAAATTAGCAGTGACCAAACAGACACTCAGGCACACACTCACACACAGACGAACACACATCCACACACTCCCACACACAGTGTGACCAGGGGCTGGTTGAGCAGAGCAGTGTGGTGTGGTAGCTCAGTGATAAGCCCCAGTGGAGCATCCCAGTGTTCAGCGGGATGGTCTGAGGAACAGATAACAGATGATAAGATTCAGGGGGAAAAGTGCTTAAGGCCAACGCAGGACCATGCTACATAGCACCCACAGGGTGTGTGTGTGTGCTCGTTGTGCACTGTGTCTGTGTATGTGTGTGTTTAAGACAAATATACACACAATGACACAGATGGAGAGAACGGTAGATATGTGTATGTATGCAAATGTAGTTGTATAATGTCTATATTTATATGGCTGTGAATTCGTAGACCTGCCCTAGGTGATAAGATATATTTAGGCAGACAGAAAGACGGACAGACCTGCATATCTCACCCATCCTGACTCTGTTCTCACACACTCATACACACACACACACACACACACACACACACACACACACACACACACACACACACACACACACACACACACACACACACACACACACACACACACACACACACACACACACACACACACACACACACACACACACACACACACACACACACACACACACACACACACACACTGCTGTGGTGGGAGGCTGTGGTTGGCACACACACGCCCAGAGGGGCCCAGTGCAGTCAGCTCAGTAGCCCCACATCTGGAGCCTCCCGCTGGGCTAGCTGCCTCTCTCTGGCCCAACTCCCCACCACTGTTCCCTGGAGAGTACAGAGCACACACACACTTAGACACACCACACGCATGTTACGTATCCACGTATACACACTCACACATTTTTGTTAGTCTACTATTCTTGTGGTAACTTCTGGTCCCCACAAGTATAGTTAAACTCGTCCACACACATTCACGTAAAGGCACACGCACACACACACACACACACACACACACACACACACACACACACACACACACACACACACACACACACACACACACACACACACACACACACACACACACACACACACACACACACACACACAGACACACACACACACACAGACAGACAGACAGACAGACAGACAGACAGACAGACAGACAGACAGACAGACACTCTCTAAGTAAAGCATTATAATAATCAGCCTTAAGCGTAGGCTGGTACTGTGGCCAGCTTTCTTGCTAAAGTCTCTTTCATTTCAATCAGATTAAGCCCAAGTATGGGGCTGGAGAGATGCACAGGTTAGCCCTTTTCATCATGAACCTTCCTAATATTGAGTTGCGCCCCCCCCCCCCCCTTGCCCTCAACCTCAATTTGTCGGGGCATGGACTCTACAAGGTGTTGAATACGTTCAAGTTTGCTGGATGTCCTTTGGATGGTGGACCATTCTTGATACACACGGAAACTGTTGAGCGTGAAAAACCCAGCGGCATTGCAGTTCTTGACACAAACCGGTGCGCCGGGAACTTACTACCATAAGGGCACTCAAATCTTTTGTCTTGCACATTCACCATCTGTATGGCACACACACACAAACCATGTTTCAAATGCCACAAGGCTTAAATATCCTCTTTAACTTGTCTCCTCCACTTCATCTACACGGATTGAAGTGGATTCAACAAGTGACAACAATAAGGGATCATAGCTTTCACCTGGATTCACCTGGTCAGTCTATCATGGAAAGAGCAGGTGTTCATAATGTTTTGTACACACTTCAGAGTAATACACAAATAAATGCTCTACAATTGTAGGAAAACCTTTCATGATACAGGGAGAGACAGAGAGGCAAATAAAGCCAGTTGTGATGCGTAGCGTCTGATTATAATAATTATGACTTCCTGTAGGATAATGTACCCAAAGCAAATTCATCCCTCCTTCCCCTGTGGATGGCCCTGTCTAATGTGAATATTCTGCATTTAAATGGTCCATTAAAACCCAAACAAACAGTGGCAGCCTGACATGCTAATGATGAGGGGGGTCAGGGGTGACGATGCTGTGTGTGTGTATATGTGTGTGTGTGTCAGGGCGAGCGGTTGATTCTCTGTGACATGGCTCATGAGGGTGGGTTGGGGAGATTTGGCACTGTGGCCAGAGGGAGAAGCCTGCTTTTCTCTGAGGAGACCAATTTGCATTGACCATGTCTACCCAACTGGGTTTGTTTATGTGTGTAAGTGTGTGTGTGTGTGTGTGTGTGTGTGTGTGTGTGTGTGTGTGTGTGTGTGTGTGTGTGTGTGTGTGTGTGTGTGTGTGTGTGTGTGTGTGTGTGTGTGTGTGTGTGTGTGTGTGTGTGTGTGTGTGTGTGTGTGTGTGTGTGTGTGTGTGTGTATGTGCGTGTGTGTAAGGTTGAGGGGGTTATTCTAATAGGGTGATGCAGGGGAGGTCTGTGTGGAGGCCCGGCGGCCCTGGTCATCTCGGCCCTGGTCATCTCGGCCCTGGTCATCTCGGCCCTGGTCATCTCGGCCCTGGTCATGCTCTCAGCACATCTCGCCCCCCTCTCAACACAGAGCCCCTCATCAAAAGTGACAGGGAAACAATATCTGGTCAGTTATGGGATTAACCTAGTTAGAGAAAAGTGGAAGATGACCGTGTGCATTGACAAGCACACAGCGTCTTTGTTTAACTTACTCTTGATTCACCAAAGCATCCCATTTCCATTCCTAATCTCCATGCATCGGGGGAGTTGTGGAGCTGTATCAGTACCCCTGCTAACCATATTCATAGAGACAGAGGAGAGTTGGAGAAGGAATTGTTTGCACTTTTAATTGCTCGACACAAAAGCAGAGGCTTCTCCAAACAAACTCTGACTCATTCATGCCTAGCCAAACTTGTTTCTCTCTGAGGGCAGTGAGGTGTGAGGTTATTTATCCCGAACGACAGGGACCATCTTTCAGAACCCCGCCCGGTGCCCGCCTGCCATTGTTCTAGTTCATTCTATTACACAAACCTTGATAAGACATAATGGCACAGAGACACTTTCATGCATGTTTGAATAATTTATTTGAATGCAGAATGGGCACATTGCCATTAAAAAGGACCAACACACGTACATTGACTACTTGACTACCCCGCCCTGTGCAACTGGGTCCTGGACTTCCTGATGGGCCGCCCCCAGGTGGTGAAGGTAGGAAACAACACCTCCCTTACGCTGATCCTCAATAAGACTTTGCAGACGACACAACAGTAGTAGGCCTGATTACCAACAATGACGAGACAGCCTACAGGAAGTTGAGGCCCCACATTGGGTGCTGTAGGTGTCCTGGAGGGCAGGAAGTTTGCCCCCGGTGATGCATTGGGCAGACCGCACCACGCTTTGGAGAGACCTGCAGTTGCGGGCAGTACAGTTGCCGTACCAGGCGGTGATACAGCCTGACAGGATGCTCTCAATGGTGCACAGGAAGGCCAAAAAGATCATCAAAGACATCAACTACCCGAGCCACGGCCTTTTCACTCCGCAATCATCCAGAAGGCGAGGTCAGTACAGGTGCATCAAAGCTAGCACGAGAGACTGAAAAACAGCTTCTATTTCAAGGTCATCAGACTGTTAAATAGTTGCGCCCCCCATCACTAGCCAGCCTCCACCCAGTTCCCTGCCCTGAACTTAGTCACTGTCACTAGCTGACTACCACCTGGTTACTGAACCCTGCACCTTAGAGGCTGCTGCCCTGCGTACATAGACATGGAACACTGGTCACTTTAATAAGGGAACACTGGTCACTTTATCCTGTTAGTGTGTGGGGGGCGCTATTTTCACTTTGGGAAAAAATTGTGCTCAATTTAAACGCCTCGTACTCTATTCTGGATCGTACAATATGCATATTATTATTACTATTGGATAGAAAACACTCTCAAGTTTCTAAAACCGTTTGAATTATATCTGTGAGTAAAATAGAACTCATTTTGCAGCAAACTTCCTGTCAGGAAGTGAAAAATCTGAAATCGAGGCTCTGTTCCAGGGCCATCCTATTCAATTGCTTGAAATCTATGGATATACATGCACTTCATACGCCATCCACTAGATGTCAACAGGCAGTGGAAGGTGGAATGGGGTGTCTAGCTTGATCTGAGGTTGCCTGCCAAGGCGCGGGAAGGAGCCCCAGATTGCCTTCTGAAAAGCTTTCGGTATAGACGGCTAATATCTCCGGCTTTGATTTTATTTGATACATGTGATAATATCATCTTAAAGTATGTTTTTTTCAATATAGTTTTATCAGATTATTGAACGTTTATCGGGAGTTTTGGCATTTTCCGTTCTCTGCGTTTGGTGAAGATGGACATCTTCGCGCCACTTGGCTAGCTAAGGTTGCTAATTCGACAGGCGAAGAGGACATTCTAAAACCAAACAATGATTTATTCTGGACAAAGGACTCCTTGTACAACATTCTGATGGAAGCTCAGCAAAAGTAGGAACCATTTATGATGTTATTTCGTATTTCTGTGGAAAATATTTAGTTATATTTTCCGCCCTCATTGCTGTCTCGCTATAACGTAAGCTGTATGTCGCACTAAAGTTATTTTAAAAAATCTAACACGGCGATTGCATTAAGAAGTAGTGTATCCTTAATTTGCTGTACAACATGTATTTTTTAGTAAAGTTTATGATGAGTTCTTTGATTAGATTAGGTGACTGTCCAAAATATCTCCGGATAATTTTGTGCAGTTTGGCTACGTATTCACATTGTAAAACCACGATTTGTACCGCTAAATATGCACATTTTCGAACAAAACATATATGTATTGTGTAACATGATGTTATAGGACTGTCATCTGATGAAGTTTGTCAAGGTTAGTGAATAATTTACTATCTTTTGCTGGTTTTTGCAATCGCTACATTTTGCTGCTGATAAATGTGTTTGTGTGGTTGGCTATTGTGGTAAGCTAATATAATGCTATATTGGGTTTTTGCTGTAAAACACTTAGAAAATCCGAAATATTTGCTGGATTCACAAGATGTTTATCTTTCATTTGCTGTACACCATGTATTTTTCATAAATGTTTTATGATAAGTATTTAGGTATTTCATGTTGCTCTCTGTAATTATTCTTGCTGCTTCTGTGCTATTTGTGATTGTAGCTTCAATGTAAAACTATGATTTTATACCTCAAATATGCACATTTTTAGAACAAAACATAAATATATTGTGTAACATGTTATAAGACTGTCATCTGATGAAGTTGTTTCTTGGTTAGTGACTAATTATATCTATATGTTGTCGGTTTCTTGAAAGCTACCTATGCGGTGGATAAATAGCATTGTGTGTTTGGCTATTGTGGTGAGCTAACATAAATATATATTGTGTTTTCTCTGTAAAACATTTAAAAAATCGGACATGTTGGCTGGATTCACAAGATGTTTATCTTTCATTTGCTGTGTTGGACTTGTTAACCTCTAACGCCTCACAAACCCGGATCCGGGAGCCCCCCCATCAAAAAAGCTGACTAGCATAGCCTAGCCTAAAGCCACAGAGATATCATATAATAAAATGTTCATTAAATCACAAGTCCAAGACACCAAATCAAAGATACACATCTTGTGAATAAAGCCATCATTTCTGATTTTTAAAATGTTTTACAGGGAAGACACAATATGTAAATCTATTAGCTAACCACGTTAGCAAAAGACACTACTTCTTTACTCCACCATTTTTTTACTCCATCAGTAGCTATCACAAATTCGACCAAATAAAGATATAAATAGCCACTAACCAAGAAACAACCTCATCAGATGACAGTCTGATAACATATTTATTGTATAGCATATGTTTTGTTAGAAAAATGTGCATATTTCAGGTATAAATCAGAGTTTACCATTGCAGCCACCATCACAACTCTCACCAAAGCGACTAGAATAACTACAGAGACCATCGTGAATTAGCTAATTACTCATCATAAAACATTTCTTAAAAATACACGGCGTACAGCAGATGAAAGACACAGATCGTGTGAATCCAGCCAATATTTCAGATTTTCTAAGTGTTTTACAGCGAAAACACAATATAGCGTTATATTAGCTTACCACAATAGCAAACATCACACCAGCATTGATTCAAGGCAAAAATAGCGATAACGTATAAACCACCAAAATATATAAATCTTTTCACTAACCTTCTCAGAATTCTTCAGATGACAGTCCTATAACATCATATTACACAATGCATATAGAGTTTGTTCGAAAATGTGCATATTTAGCGACAAATCGTGCTTATACAATGAGAATAGTGTCCAAAACCTCAAGCAATCTGTCCGGCGCCATCTTGGAAAGGCACCTATTCTTATCGAAAACTATTCATAAACTTGACTAAAAAAATACAGGTGGGACAGCAATTGAAAGACAAATTAGTTCTTAATGCAATCGCTGGGTTACATTTTTTAAATTAACGTTACTGCGCAATACAGCGTGCGCTAAAGCGAGACCGCACCATAATTCATGGCGGAATTATTATTTGACATTTGTCAACATAAGTACGAATTAACAGCATAAAGACTTCTTACTATTTGCTGAGCTTCCATTAGAATCTTGGGCTAGGTGTCCTTTCTTCAGAACAATCGTCTTTTGGCTGAAAGATGTCCTCTTGTCCTGTCGAATTAGCCGCTAACGTTAGCCACCCACTGGAGAGGAGTCCAACTAGTGAAAGCGCGTCACAAAGAAATCCAGGAAAATCGCAATAAACTGCTATAAACTGCTATAAGTCGGTTTAAATTAACTACCTTATGATGTCTTTAACACCTATAACGAATAAAAACATGACCGGAGATATAGAACTACTAAAACAAAAGCGTTTGCAGGACGCCATTGTGATGTCTTCTTGCGCCAGGCGCACCATTGAAAAGGACGGTACTTCCGTTCCACGGTCTTATATAAGGCCCCAGATTGCGCAATCGACTCCATTCAAATTCTCACCGCTTACTGACATCTAGAGGAAGGCGTATGCAGCGCATGTAGCCCCATAGCTTACATGGGGACTTATAAACTGACCTTAGAACAGGGACCTCGATTTCTGAAATCTCACTCCCTGACAGGAAATGTGCTGCAGAATGAGTTCTGTTTCACTCAGAGAAATAATTCAAACGGTTTTAGAAACTAGAGAGTGTTTTCTATCCAATAGTAATAATAATATGCATATTGTACGAGCAAGAATTGAGTACGAGGCAGTTTAATTTGGGCACTATTCTTTCCAATGGTGAAACAGCGCCCCCATATTGACAAGAAGTTTTAATGTGTGGAAGTTAAATATTTCCCCAAAATATTTTTTGAATTTCGCGCTCTGCGAAGGCAGCAGAATGTTGTGGGTGTTCCGCTAGCGGAACCCCGGGGCGAGAAAGGTTAATAACGTTTGCTTACTGTTTTACTCATTCCGTATGGATATACTGTATTCTACTGTATTCTAGTTAATGCCACTCCAACATTCCTTGTCTTAATATTTATATATTTCTTAATTATATTCTTTTACTTTTAGATTTGTGTGTATTGTTGTGAATTGCTAGATGCTACTGCACTGTTGGAGCTAGAAACAAGCCTTTCGCTACACCCGCAATAACATCTGCTAAATATGTGTATGCGACCAATAACATTTGATTCGATTTTGAGAGTGCCCGTCAGTGTTGAAGTGAATGTGTGAGACCTGTTCAGTGCAAGGTGGTCAGGCCACTTCAGCCAGCTGTCTGGGCTGTTGAAGTCAACAACGGCACCCACCCACCATAGTGCTCTCTGACACTCTCTGTGCCTCTCTCTCTTTCTCTGAACACTCCTCTTCACTCTCCCTTCCTTTCATCTTCTACCTTCTTATTTTACCTCTCAATCGTTCTTTTCCCCTGTGCTTTCCCCCCTTCTTCTCTGTCTTCTCCGCTTTCTAGCCTTTCTTCCTCAATCCATCCCCTTTTCTCTTACCCTTCTCTCTCCTTCTTCTCTCCGACACACCCTGGGCGGTGTGGATCAGCTCTGATAAGTCCTCTGTCACAGCGGTCACCTGGTCAACAACACACACAGCACCATGGGGGTCCTTCCTTCCTGTGCAGGCAAAGACACAGGCAACCCAAATTCAGACACAAGAACACACACAAATACACACACATCTGGAAAGACACTCACACACACAAGCTCTGCTGATGCCACCACCTTGCATGGACCGAATCCAGCATAGGAGCTTATGGGTCTGTGTGCGTGCATGTGTGTGTATGTGTGTATAAGACGGAGCGTGAGTGTGTGTGTCTGTGCATGCATGTCTGTCCATGTCCTGAGGACGTCAGGAAATGCCTTCAAAACCGGCCACTAGGGGCAACAGTGAACGCTATTACTATCAGTTAAATCAAATCATCTTACAGTGAAATGCTTACTTACAGGCTCTAACCAATAGTGCGAAGAAAAGGTAGTTGTGTGTGTGTGTGTGTGTGTGTGTGTGTGTGTGTGTGTGTGTGTGTGTGTGTGTGTGTGTGTGCGTGCGCGCGTGCGTGCGCGCGCGCGAGTGTGTGTGCGCGTGTGTGTGTGCGCGTGTGTGTGCTTGTGTGTGTGTAGGTAAGTAAAGAAATACAACAACAGTAAAGAGACATTTGAAAATAAGAGGCTATATACAGACACCGGTTAGTCAGGCTTATTGAGGTAGTTTGTACATGTAGGTATGGTTAAAGTGACTGCATATATGACGAACAGAGAGTAGCAGTAGCGTAAAAAGAGGGGTTGGCGGGTGGTGAGACGCAATGCAGATAGCCCGGTTAGCCAATGTGCGGGAGCACTGGTTGGTCGGGCCAATTGAGGTAGTATGTACATGAATGTATAGTTAAAGTGACTATGCATATAAGATAAACAGAGAGTAGCAGCAGTGTAAAAGGGGAGGCACACAATGCAAATAGTACAGGTAACCATTTGGTTATCTGTTCAGGAGTCTTATGGCTTGGGGGTAAAAACTGTTGAGAAGCCTTTTTGTCCTAGACTTGGCACTTCGGTACCGCTTGCCATGCGGTAGTAGAGAGAACAGTCTATGACTGGGGTGGCTGGGGTCTTTGACAATTTGTATGGCCTTCCTCTGACACCGCCTGGTGTAGAGGTCCTGGATGGCAGGCTGCTTTGTCCCAGTGATGTTCTGGGCCGTACGCACTACCCTCTGAAGTGCCTTGCGGTCAGAGGCCGAGCAATTGCCGTACCAGGCAGTGATGCAACCAGTCAGGATGCTCTCGATGTTGCAGCTGTAGAAATTTTGAGGATCTCAGGACCCATGCCAAATCTTTTTAGTTTCCTGAGGGGGAATAGGTTTTGTCGTGCCCTCTTCACGACTGTCTTGGTGTGTTTGGACCACTCTAGTTTGTTGGTGATGTGGACATCAAGGAACTTGAATCTCTCAACCTGCTCCACTGCAGCCCTGTCGATGATAATGGGGACGTGCTCGGTCCTCCTTTTCCTGTAGTGCACAATAATCTCCTTAGTCTTGGTTATGTTGAGGGATAGGTTGTTATTCTGGCACCACCCGGACAGGTCTCTGACCTCCTCCCTATAGGCTGTCTCGTTGTTATCGGTGATCAGGCCTACCACTGTTGTGTCGTTTGAAAACTAAATGGTGGTGTTGGAGTCGTGCCTGACCATGGTGAACAGGGAGTACATGAGGAGACTGAGCACGCACCCCTGGGGAGCTCCAGTGTTGAGGATCAGCGTGGCAGATGTGTTGCTACCTACCCTCACCACCTGGGGGCGGCCCGTCAGGAAGTCCAGGATCCAGTTGCAGAGGGTGGTGTTTAGTCCCAGGTTCCTTGGCTTAGTGATGAGCTTTGAGGGTACTATGGTGTTGAACGCTGAGCTGTGGTCAATGAATAGCATTCCAAGGTGTTCTTTTTGTCCAGGTGGGAAAGGGCGGTGTGGAGTGCAATAGAGATTGTATCATCTGTGGATCTGTTTGGGCGGTATGCAAATTGGAGTGGGTCTAGGGTTTTTGGGATAATGGTGTTGATGTGAGCCATTACCAGCCTTTCAAAGCACTTCATGGCTACGGATGTGAGTGCTACGGGCCTGTAGTCATTTAGTCAGGTTGCCTTTGTGTTCTTGTGCACAGGGACTATGGTGGTCTGCTTGAAACATGTTGGTATTACAGACTCAATCAGGGACATGTTGAAATTGTCAGTGAAGACACCTGCCAGTTGGTCAGCACATGCCCGGAGCACACGTCCTGGTAATCCGTCTGGCCCCGCAGCCTTGTGTATGTTGACCTGTTTAACCTGTCTAGGATCAGCGTGGCGCTAGCGGCACACCCCCCCCCCCCCACTGAAAAACCAGTGCCGCGAAATTCAAAAAAAATATTTTTTTAAAATATTTAACTTTCACACATTAAAGTCCAATACAGCTAATGAAAGACACAGATCTTGTGAATCCAGTCAACATTTCCGATTTTTAAAATGTTTTACAGGGAAGACACAATATGTAAAGATGTACATCTATTACCTAAAAACACATTAGCATAATCCACCATCTTTTATTTGTCCACCAACACCAGTAGCCATCACCAATTCGGCTAAACTAAGATATTTATAGCCCCTAACCAACAAAAAAACTCATTAGATGACAGTCTGATAACATATTTATGGTATGGGATAGGTTTTGTTAGAAAAAAGTGCATATTTCAGGTAGATGGCATAGTTTACAATTGCACCCACCGTCACAAATGGACTAGAATAATTACAATGAGCAACGTGTTTACCTAACTACTAATCATCAAACATTTCGTAAAAATACACAGCATACACGAATCGAAAGACACAGATCCTGTGAATACAGACAATATTTCAGATTTTCTAAGTGTCTTACAGCGAAAACACAATAAATCGTTATATTAGCTTAGCACATAGCAATTAGCAGCCCAGCATTGATTCTAGCCAAAGTGAGCGATAAAAGTCAACATCGCCAAAAGATATTAATTTTTTCACTAACCTTCTCAGAATTCTTCCGATGACACTCCTGTAACATCACATTACAACATGCATATACAGTTTGATCGAAAATGTTTATATTTAGCCACCAAAATCATGGTTAGACAATGTGAAATGTAGACAAGCTGGTAAAGAAAAAGTCCTTGCGCCACTTAGACAGTGATCTACTCTTATACATAAATACTCATAAACGTGACTAAAAAATATAGGGTGGACAGGGATTGATAGACAATTTAATTCTTAATACAATTGCGTTATTACATTTTTTAATTTATCCTTACTTTTCAATACAGTTTGCGCCAAGCGAAGCTACGTCAAAAAACATGGCGTCCTAAGCCACTAAAATGTTTCGACAGAAACACGATTTATCATAATAAAAATGTCCTACCTTGAGCTGTTCTTCCATCAGTATCTTGGGCAAAGGATCCTTTCTTGGGAGAAATCGTCTTTTGGTGGAAAGCTGTCCTCTTGCCATGTGGAAATGTCAACTGCGTTCGGGATGAACTGAAAAGCGTGCCCAACTTTTCACATCGTTGCAAAAATAAATGTCCCAAAATCGCACTAAACGGATATAAATTGCTATAAAACGCTTTAAATTAACTACCTTATGATGTTTTTAACTCCTATAACGAGTGAAAAGATGACCGGAGAAATATAACAGGCTAAACTAACGCTTGGAACAGGTGCGCGCCGGTGTCCTCTAGGCTCATGACGCAGCTCCAAAAGAATGACTAGCTTCAGGGTTTTTTCATTTGTAGGGCCTGTGAACGCGCAATCGACCCCATTGGAATCGTCATCACGTAAAGGCATCCAGGGGAAGACGTAAGAAGTGTCCGTATAGTCATAGCAATGACAGTGCCCTTTTAACTGACTTCAGAAGAGTGGCCAACATTTCTCAAATCTGACTCCATGTCAGGGAAATTGCTGTAGAATGGGCTCTGTTCCACTTAGAGACAAAATTTCAACTCCTATAGAAACTATAGACTGTTTTCTATCCAATAATAATAATAATATGCATATTGTACGATCAAGGATTTTGTGGGAAGCCGTTTAAAAAATTAGCCAAATTAGCATAAATAGTCTAAACAGCGCCCCCATCCCCAACAGGTTAAAGGTCTTACTCACGTTGGCTACGGAGAGCGTGATCACACATTCGTCCGGAACAGCTGATGCTCTCATGCATGCCTCAGTGTTGCTTGCCTCGAAGCGAGCATAGAAGTGATTTAGCTCATCTGGTAGGCTCGTGTCACTGGGCAGCTCGCGGCTGTGCTTCCCTTTGTAATCTGTAATAGTTTGCAAGCCCTGTCACATAAGACGAGCATCGGAGTCAGTGTAGTATGATTCAATCTTAGCCCTGTATTGACTCTTTGCCTGTTTGATGGTTCGTCGCAGGGCATAGCGCGACTTCTCGTAAGCTTCCGGCACCTTGAAAGCGGCAGCTCTACCCTTTAGCTCAGTGCGAATGTTGCCTGTAATCCATGGCTTCTGGTTGGGGTATGTACGTACAGTCACTGTGGGGATAACGTCCTCAATGCACTTATTGATAATGCCAGTGACTGATGTGGTGTATTCCTCAATGTCATCGGAAGAATCCCAGGACATATTCCAGTCTGTGATAGCAAAACAGTCCTGTAGTTTAGCATCTGCTTCATCTGACCACTTTTTTATAGACCGAGTCACTGGTGCTTCCTGCTTTAAACCTGTCTGGGAAAGGGGTTCCGCTAGCGGAATGAAATTGCAGGGCGCAAATTCAAGCAACAGAAATCTCATAATTCAAATTTCTCAAACATAGAAGTATTAGACACCATTTTAAAGATAAACTTCTCGTTAATCCAACCACAGTTTCCGATTTCAAAAAGGCTTTTCGGCAAAAGCACAACATATCATTATGTTAGGTCAGCACCTAGTCACAGAAAGCCTACAGCCATTTTCCAACCAAAGAGAGGAGTCACAAAAAGCAGAAATATTGATAAAATGAATCACTAACCTTTGATATTCTTCATCAGATGACACTCCTGGGACAACATGTTACACAATACATGTATGTTTTGTTCGATCAAGTTCATATTTATATCCAAAAACCTCAGTTTACATTTGGCTTTGCCTCCAAAACATCCCGTGAATTTGCACAGAGCCACATCAATTTACAGAAATACTCATAATAAACTTTGATAAAAGATACAAGTATTATGCACAGAATTATAGATATACTTCTCCTTAACTTCTTATGGCTGCAAGGCAAAGTGTTGAGTAGCCAGTGAAATCGTGCCCATTTCAAACGGCCTACTCAAATCTTGCTCGTACAATATGAATATTATTATTCTTTTTGGATAGAAAACACTTTCTAGTTTCTAAAAGAGTTGGAATTATTTCTCTGAGTGAAACAGAAGTCCTTCTGCAGCACTTTTCCTGACCAGGAAGTGAAATGTCAGAAATCGATGCTCTTTTCAACCTGATGCCTATACATGGTCTTAACACTTAGGAGTCTGCTGACACTCTATACGCCTTCCTATTGGTGTAAAGAGGATGTCAGAGAAGAATTGTTTTTGCTCCTCTTGGTCTGTGGTGGAAAAAAAACTATTTCTTTGACGTGACGGTCCACTTCCGGTACTCTGAAGGAAGTGGGATTGATTTCTGTTTTGCCTTGGTAACGAACGGCTAACGTCTCCGGCTCGATTTTTTTTTGATACATGTGACCATATCATCGTAATGTATGTTTTTTCAATATAGTTTAATCAGATTATTGAAACTTTATTCGGGAGTTTTGCCGTGTTCCGTCCTCTGACTGTGTTTACGTTGGAGAAATTTATGCCACTCGGCTAGTGCCAATGCTAATTGAAGAGGGATATTTGCCATTCTGAATCGAAACAACGACTCATCTGGACAGAGGACACGTTCTTCAACATTCTGATGAAAGATCAGCAAAAGTAAGACCCATTTTATGATGTTATTTCATATATCTGTCGTGCATGTGAACTGGCCCTGGGCGCCCAATTATTTCTGTCTATTGTAGCTACGCTAATATAGCGATACATTTTGTTTGCGCTGTAAAACATTTGATAAATCGGAAATATTGTTTGGAATCACAAGATACCTGTCTTTCAATTGCTGCAGATGTATTTTTCAGAAATGTTTTATGATGAGTAATTAGCTATTTGACGTTGGTGTCTGTAAATATTCTGTCTGCTTTCGGTGCAATTTCGGATTGTAGCTGAAATGTAAACTATGGTTTATACATGAAATATGCAAATTTTTCGAACAAAACATATGCTATACAATAAATATGTTATCAGACTGTCATCTGATGAATTTGTTTCTTTGTTAGTGGCTATTTATATCTTTATTTGGTCGAATTTGTGATAGCACCTGATGGAGTAAGAAACTGATGGAGTTGTGTCTTTTGCTAACGTGGTCAGCTAATAGATTTACATATTTTGTCTTCCCTGTGACAACAGCCAGCTCAAGTGCAGGGCGCGAAATTCAAAATATATATTTTTTAAATATTTAACTTTCACACATTAACAAGTCCAATACAGCATATGAAAGGTACACATCTTGTGAATCCAGCCAACATGTCCGATTTTTAAAATGTTTTACAGGGAAGACACAATATGTAAATCTATTAGCTAACCACGTTAGCAAAAGACACCACTTTTTTTTTCTCCACCAGTTTTTTACTCCATCAGTAGCTATCACAAATTCGACCAAATAAAGATATAAATAGCCACTAACCAAGAAACAACTTCATCAGATGACAGTCTGATAACATATTTATTGTATAGCATATGATTTGTTAGAAAAATGTGCATATTTCAGGTATAAATCATAGTTTACATTGCAGCTACAATCAGAAATTGCACCGAAAGCAGCCATAAAACTTACAGACACCAACGTCAAATACCTAATTACTCATCATAAAACATTTCTGAAAAATACATAGTGTACAGCAAATGAAAGAAGGGCATCTTGTGATTCCAGCCAATATTTCAGATTTATTAAGTGTTTTACAGCGAAAACAAAATGTAGCGTTATATTATTTTAGCACAATAGCCAGAAACACTTGGGCGCCGACGACTACGACAGGTATATGAAATAGCATCATAAAATGTTTCTTACTTTTGCTGATCTTCCATCAGAATGTTGGACAAGGTGTCCTTTGTCCAGAACAGTCGTTGTTTGGATTTAGAACGGCAACTTTCCCTCTTCATTTAGCACGCGCACTAGCCAAGTGGCACGGATCTCTCCATCGTCAACAAAGTCAGAGAACGGAACACGGCAAAACTCCCGCAAAAATTTCAATAATCTGATTAAACTATATTGAAAAAACATACTTTACGATGGTATGGTCACATGTATCAAATAAAATCAGAGCCGGAGATAGTAGTCGTCCATAACGGCAGCTAAACAGAAGGCAATCCCACTGTCCACCTCGCGCTCCCAAGAGTACCGGAAATGAGGGACACGTCATACAAAGAGCTTGTATTCCAATTCAGACCAAGATAAACACGAAATGTCTTCTCTCACAGCCTCTTGACATCCAGGGGAAGGTCTATGAAGTGCACGTATACTCTTACGTATCATGCCCATGTATAGGCAGGAAGTAGAACAGAGCATCGATTTCAGACTTTCCACTTCCTGGTCAGGAAGTTTGTGCCAAATGAGTTCTGTTTGACTCACAGATATAATTCAAACGGTTTTAGAAACTTGAGAGTGTTTTCTATCCAATAGTAATAATAATATGCATATTGTACGAGCAAGAATTGAATACGAGGCCGTTTGAAATGGGCACCTTTAATCAGAGCTACTCAATACTGCCCCTGCAGCCATAAAAAGTTAAGTTTCCCTGCATTAAAGTCTCCGGCCACTAGGAGCGCCGCCTCTGGGTGAGTGGTTTCTCCAAGTTAGGCTTGGGGTTTGCAATGGCATTGTGGACAGGGGTGGCAGATGGGCATAATGCCATGACTCTGAATGCAAAGGTTATGCGTGTTCAAATCCAGTAGTAGATGGTCAATTTTTATGTTTTCGTTGTAACACCCTTTCCCAAACCTTAACCCTTCATTTTACCATTCAGAATAAATGCCTACACTTAATATTTTAACCCTATCCAAAGCCTTCACTTTACAATTAGAAATTTGATAAAAGTGTGAGATCTTGTTGGTGCTGTAGTCAAGCTCCGGGGCTTCTGTGCACCAAGCACAGACAGGCAGGTAGTGTCTTTGTATCTCTCTCTCTCCCTCTCTCTTTCTCTCTCTCTCTCACCTCTCTTATTGATCAACACGTCTTTACCTCGTCGTAAGTGCTGTAGTCTACTGTACATTAAAGACTATTTCTACACTACAAAAGGCAAGCGAAGTAAATCAACCAAGTACAAAACGCGCCAGCAGCAGAAACAAATCGTGGCAGAGTTATTAATGGGGCCTTAGTTATGCTAACAAACACACTCTCTGTAGTACAACGCTCAGACAGACAACAACGCTCAGACAGACAAAAACGCTCAGACAGACAAAAACGCTCAGACAGACAACAACGCTCAGACAGACAACAACAATGCTCAGACAGACAACAACAATGCTCAGACAGACAACAACAATGCTCAGACAGACAACAACAATGCTCAGACAGACAACAACAATGCTCAGACAGACAACAACGCTCAGACAGACAACAATGCTCAGACAGACAACAACGCTCAGACAGACAACAACGCTCAGACAGACAACAACGCTCAGACAGACAAAAACGCTCAGACAGACAAAAACGCTCAGACAGACAACAACAATGCTCAGACAGACAACAACAATGCTCAGACAGACAACAACAACGCTCAGACAGACAAAAACGCTCAGACAGACAAAAACGCTCAGACAGACAACAACAATGCTCAGACAGACAACAACAATGCTCAGACAGACAACAACAATGCTCAGACAGACAACAACAATGCTCAGACAGACAACAACAATGCTCAGACAGACAACAACGCTCAGACAGACAACAATGCCCAGACAGACAACAATGCTCAGACAGACAAAAACGCTCAGACAACAACAATGCTCAGACAGACAACAATGCTCAGACAGACAACAATGCCCAGACAGACAACAACGCTCAGACAACAACAATGCCCAGACAGACAACAATGCTCAGACAGACAACAACGCTCAGACAGACAACAACGCCCAGACAACAACAATGCCCAGACAGACAACAACGCTCAGACAACAACAATGCCCAGACAGACAACAACGCTCAGACAGACAACAACGCTCAGACAGACAACAATGCCCAGACAGACAACAATGCTCAGACAGACAAAAACGCTCAGACAAACAACAATGCTCAGACAGACAACAACGCTCAGACAACAACAATGCTCAGACAGACAACAATGCTCAGACAGACAACAATGCTCAGACAGACAACAACAATGCCCAGACAGACAACAACGCTCAGACAGACAACAATGCTCAGACAGACAAAAACGCTCAGACAGACAACAACGCTCAGACAGACAACAATGCTCAGACAGACAACAATGCTCAGACAGACAACAATGCTCAGACAGACAAAAACGCTCAGACAGACAACAACGCTCAGACAACAACAATGCTCAGACAGACAACAATGCTCAGACAGACAACAATGCTCAGACAGACAAAAACGCTCAGACAGACAACAACGCTCAGACAGACAACAACGCTCAGACAACAACAATGCTCAGACAGACAACAATGCTCAGACAGACAACAATGCTCAGACAGACAAAAACGCTCAGACAGACAACAACGCTCAGACAACAACAATGCTCAGACAGACAACAATGCTCAGACAGACAACAACGCTCAGACAGACAACAACGCTCAGACAACAACAATGCTCAGACAGACAACAATGCTCAGACAGACAACAATGCTCAGACAGACAACAACGCTCAGACAGACAACAACGCTCAGACAACAACAATGCTCAGACAGACAACAATGCTCAGACAGACAACAATGCTCAGACAGACAAAAACGCTCAGACAGACAACAACGCTCAGACAGACAACAATGCTCAGACAGACAACAATGCTCAGACAGACAACAATGCTCAGACAGACAACAATGCTCAGACAGACAACAACAATGCCCAGACAGACAACAACAATGCTCAGACAGACAACAATGCTCAGACAGACAACAACGCTCAGACAGACAACAACGCTCAGACAGACAACAACAATGCCCAGACAGACAACAACAATGCTCAGACAGACAACAATGCTCAGACAGACAACAATGCTCAGACAGACAACAACAATGCCCAGACAGACAACAACGCTCAGACAACAACAATGCTCAGACAGACAACAACGCTCAGACAGACAACAACGCTCAGACAACAACAATGCTCAGACAGACAACAATGCTCAGACAGACAACAATGCTCAGACAGACAAAAACGCTCAGACAGACAACAACGCTCAGACAGACAACAATGCTCAGACAGACAACAATGCTCAGACAGACAACAATGCTCAGACAGACAACAATGCTCAGACAGACAACAACAATGCCCAGACAGACAACAACAATGCTCAGACAGACAACAATGCTCAGACAGACAACAACGCTCAGACAGACAACAACGCTCAGACAGACAACAACAATGCCCAGACAGACAACAACAATGCTCAGACAGACAACAATGCTCAGACAGACAACAATGCTCAGACAGACAACAACAATGCCCAGACAGACAACAACGCTCAGACAACAACAATGCTCAGACAGACAACAACGCTCAGACAACAACAATGCTCAGACAGACAACAATGCTCAGACAGACAACAACGCTCAGACAGACAACAACAACGCTCAGACAGACAACAACGCTCAGCGACACGAAGACGTGAAACAAATTGTGCTTTTTTTGTTAATCGTATATATATACAAGATGGAACATTAGAGGGAAAGCAGACGCACACACACACACACACACTAATAGGTTACGGTAGGCTTTGAAATGAAAAACAAATGTAAAAGTGGGAAGGGATCTTTTGGGTGAAGGAGGGGAGAGTAAGAGAGGAGTGAGAGTAGGGGACAGATACAGGTGTGGATGGTGGGAAAGAAGACAAAGAGATCAGATAAAGGACACAGCAGAAATGTGACTTGGCATCTTTTAGAGAGGACTTGGGCTCCTACTGTTGTACAGGAGAAGCAGTGCAGGTGTGTGAATGGTACAATGGAAGCAGCATGTGTGTGTGTGTGTGTGTATATGTGTCTCTGTGTGTGAGACAGGAACTGTGTAGAAGCAGGAAGCAGCAAGGTGTAATCCTTATCACTGTTTATTCTTTGATTTCCAAACAGTGAGCCCCAAGGCTGTGTGTGCGGAACCCCCCCAGGGTCTGAGATCTTGCTTCCCTGGCTGTCAATCTCAACGCAACCCAAGGGCCAAAGCAAGTCTGTCCAGAGGGGAGGCATTGGCAGTATCACCACCCATTTCCTCTCTGAGTTGTTTATTCCAATTTGAACAGATGCATTTTAATACCTTATTTTTCCAGTTCCCTGTTATTTCACCCTACAATCTCAGTTTGCAGAGCCACCACAGACTTTCCGACCAACCCAAGCCTTGTTCTGATATAAACCACATGGAACAGTGGCACACAGTGAAGAGGGTATACGCTATTGGCTAACTACAGTAAGTATTGCAAATAATGCTGGGAATGTGTAAGTACGTGAAGTGAAGTGAATGCAGCTGGCTCGTCATCCACTCGCTATGTTGTTTGGGATGTTTCGAGAGTTGGTCACTGAATTCCCTGAAAGTTTCCCAGGTACATTCTGTGTCTCTATGGCCACAAGGTCTGTTCAGTTTTGCTCTTACAGTCGCATAGCCTACACACACACACACACACACACTTCCCTAATGTCTCTCCCCCAGGACTTCTGCATAACCAGTCAACGGTACACAGTGTCCACTCCCCCCACCCCCCCCCCCCCCCCCCCACCCCTCCCTTGTCTCGCTCTCCTATTTTCTTCTGTACTTTTTGCATGGTTCTCAGTGGGGGAGCCAGGGGGAAGATAAATAAAAGTTGTTGCATATTGCAGGCACTCTGGTCAGCAGCGCTGCTTTGCCACTGTGACACATTAGTTTATCTGGACTGACCCAGCAAACAGCCCACGCCATAACAAATAGCCTGGGCCCGCAACACATACGCACACACTTCACCAGCGCCTGTGTGTCGGTGAAGCATGCCTGCAGAGAACACAGCTATAAAGAGAATCTCTCCACTGAAAGAAATTATAAAGGAGGGAAGAAAACAAGAAGAGAAAGACATGTACTGTAGCATCCCTTTAGGAAACAGAGAGATTTTCTGCATTGTTTAATATTTAATCAGTTTGCCTCCCCAACATTCTGATTCTTTTTTTGTTGTTGCATATTCTATATATAAATATATAATTAATATTTGAGAGGCAGATAAAAGAAAAGAAAATTCTCACAAGAGTGGCAGAGAATCATTTGTTGTTCTGGAGAACAAATTAATGCCAGTGATAAAAGGAGTTGCTGAGGCGATTTTTTTCTCCTTCTTTCATATAACACATTCCTTTGTCAAAAGTGAGGTTTGTTGGTCATTTTGGTGTATTTTGGAGTAAATTACTTCTCAAGAAACCTTGGATACATGCTTACATCCTGGTACCGTGGTGAGTGAGCCTGGCACTGTGTGGTCCTACAGTAGGCTGACTAGCTCGGTTAGATTCTCTTCTTACAATATACAAGATACACACACATCCAAGCACATCTGTCCTGAATACACCCGAGTTACAGTCAGGTCACTCGAGATCCAAGTTGATATTCAACGTTTGTCCATGTCCCCAGGATGTCGGGAGATGCCTTCAAAACCCGCCACTACGGGCAACGGTGAACGCTATTATCATCAAGTAGGCTTGCAGCTTGCTGGGGCATTGAGGATGGACGTAAGCCGCGAGCTCCGGCTCCGAGGGTCGTGTGTTCAAATCTCAGTGCTACACACTCATTTACATTTTTGTTACCCTGTCCCAAACCATAACCCTTACTTTAACCATTCAGAATGAATGCCTAAACTTAACCTTTTAAATTTGATGTTTACCCCCCCAGACAAATGTTGACAACTGAAGTCAAATGTGTCAAACCGTGATCTTTTTGGGAGTTACCCCCAACCTTCCCGGAGTGTCTTGTATTTTGCTTTAGGGAACACACATTCTTGAACCCAAATCAACTCTTATCTCCAATGCATTTGTGGAGAACTGAAAGGAATCAATAGATAATAATATTTTACTAGAACCACCATGCCGTTTATCAAATCCTCTCATATCTCCACCAGGGTTTACAGGACAGGGTCTACGGGTGGTTTTGGTTTATGACTGGGCAACCCAGGTAGCAGGGTGTGAATGCTCTTCAGGGGTAATAGTACCCCTTCCATTCACTGGTGCTCTATCTGCTGCTGTGTCCACCTGGGCTTTGCCCAAAAGACCAGCCAATCGTTTATTCCACTTTTTCTCTGAACTGTGGAACAGCGAGGCTCAGAGCAGTAGCAGGGAATTTGTCCGGCTTTGACAGGGCAGAGCTGTTTTTCCCCCCTTTGCTTTGAAGGCCCGCTTATCGATGCGCGGGCTAAGCGCTAGGCCTCCGAGCTCAGGCGATGTACCACTGGGAGCCGACCAAGGCTAGCCCCATGCAAACAGGTCACACACATAATCACACTCATACACACACACAGACATTTGCAAGAGAGATGTAGTGACATTTCAGCATACAGGGAAGGAGATAATGGGGATGAAAGAGATATGAACGCCCATGTATACACACACAGGCATGCATGCAGACACACACACACACACACACACACACACACACACACACACACACACACACACACACACACACACACACACACACACACACACACACACACACACACACACACACACACACACACACACACACACACACACACACACACACACACACACACACACACACACACACACAACCTTTGGAGTAAAAGACAAGAGCGTGTATTCTGTAGAGTGAAAGCAGAGGAAGCAGACATTCCCTCCAGAGGTAGATCAAGAGAACGGACCCCTTGGTGAGATAGAGCCAAGAAGAACACTATTGTTAAGCTCTTTGCTTCCTGTTGGAAAATTGACCAAGTATTCTCCTACTCTAGGGTGAACCATACTTAAGCCCTGCTCTACCGAAGGCAGAAAAGGGTGAGCTCCGCTCTTCAGTCTGATTCTTCATCAGGTTACTTCCTACCAACAAAACTTGTGGGAATTTTTCCTTGAACCACCCTTACAAAAAAGGCAACTCTGAATAGATCTCCACATTTTGACAGTTTATCTTATCCAAGTGACCTTAAATGCGGTCTGTATTAGAAGAAGCTAGCCTTGGCTGTAAAAATGCTAATAATGGAATGGATTAGACTGTCCTGTAGAAGAAGATTAGAGTCAAGGCTAAAGTCAGAGAAAGAGCTACAATGTCAGATAAAAATAATGCACGAGTGGGCGAGCTAGAAAGGATAAGGTATAGAGGGATATCTTGGGATTTTAGAAAATCACAAAAAGTATGGAATGATAACCGTTCTCTTTTCAGAGGGAATTTTCAGTGATGCTATTCGTCAAATATGTTTGATACCTGAGCGAGAGAGAGAAATAAAGAGCGCGAGAGAGAGAAAGAAAGAGAGAGAGACAGAGAGAGTGAGAGAGAGAGAATGAAAGAGTGAGAGACAGAATGAGAAAGCAAGAGAGAGAGAGAGAGAGAAGGGGGAGGTAGAAGGAGACATTCAATTGAGCGCTAGACCTTACTCATCAAATCAAACTCAGGCTGTCCACTCCGTCACTCACACATACTTGGCACTGTCACTTATCCTACCTTTATCTGGATTCACATAAGAAGTGTGCTGAGTGGTGAGTTCAATGCCACATTCAATGCTCAGCATTCAGGACTATGCTGGAGTTAACAGTAATACGTGTGATTGGTGCGAGAGAGAGAGGAAGAGAGAGAGAGTAAGTGATAGAGAGAGTAGCTTAAGAGGATGAGCAGCACAGACCGCAAAGTGAAATCCCACCTCCCCCTCTCAAGGTTCTTTCTCCTCCTCTTCGGTCCACCGCTGACCCTTCTCATTAAAAGCTTATTAAAACTTTTCAGCGAGCGCTGTTTGCCCTCAGAATACGATAACCTCTACAACACTGCCACATAAAAGAATAATAGCCAACTACAAAAGCAGGGGGACAAAGAAACCCACTCGTCTGAGCTGGAAAAGCCCAATTGGAACATTTTAGAAAATTAATGAAATTTTAGATCAAATGAATAATAAATTAAGACAAAAATGAATAATAAATGGGAAAAAAGTGCTCTCGTTATCAAACTGTACTAAAGGAACATGTAATCCTCCACCCGCTTGAAGAAACAGGGTCAGGTTCAAGCCATGAGGATTGGGAGAAAACAAAGGTTCCTGCTCCACTCTGCTTTGATGATAATTGTTGCGACTGTACTTGAAAGGACTGCAGCTCCATTGCCAACTGAGCAGGGCCACTTTTTACTCAATGTTGTTGTTGTTCTTTTCTTCGTCGTTGTTTTGGCAAAACAACAATGGGATTTATTCGTGTGGGAATGCTCTTTTCACCAGAAATCACATCAAATGCAGCACTCACGCCTGGCTTATCTTCTGTAATTAATGAAGTCCCTCTTAATGCGTTATTAAAAATACAACTGCAGCGGAAATATGGAAAGTGTTTCATGCTATGGGAAGTAGGAGCGTTAGAAAGTTGAGGCTTGTTGGAGAGGAAGCGTGAGGCCGGGTTTTAGACCTGCCGTGGTTGCTCGTCACGATTTCCAAACATGGCTTCATCAGAGGCACTCTCAATCAAGCCGATTCACACAGCAACTTAAGCAGAAAGGGAATCAAACTGAATCCATCCCAATTTGCATTGACATTATTCAGATACATTTGGAAGGCATAAACTGATAAATGCAGGAGCAGGTTGTCATACACAGAGTGCCATTTTCCTCTCGCAAAGAAACACTCAAGTAAGCCATGTTAGCGATTCAATCAATACACCAAGAAGACTCTCTCGCTCTCTTACACACACAGACACAATACCATTGAATGGCCTTTGAGAGGGTGTCAATGGGTCATTGACAGAAGGCGGGGGAGAGCTCTGCCTTTCTACAGCAACCCACTCTGCTAGGGGGTCAAAGGTCATGGCCCTGAGTAAACATAACTCTATGAAAGGCTGGTCACTGTTGGTCAGTGGGAAGGGGAGTCCATTCAGGAACTGGTTAACAAGACTCCCTGTGTAGAGTGTGTTGTTGTGTCAAGTGTGGGTGTTTAAGTGCGGGAGGTTAGAATCCAGTGACACCTCAACCCACACAATAGGTCAGGACCAGTTGAAGAGCTGTGTGGGTTTACAGAGACGCAGTCAAAGAGGAGCTACTCCACTGACTATTGACTTGACCACTGCCTTTGGTCACTGAAATATATTTTATTCCAGGGTAGTCTCCATTTTGCCAGCCTGTCGGTGGACGTAACTAAAATAATTTGCTTTGTAGCTGCACATTTGTTCAATTACATAGTTTCTCCACAATTAAAATGCGTCAGCTAGTGGTTCCACACCTTGATAAACAATTAACAAAGCACACGGATGTGTCATAAAAGCTAATAAAAGCTAACGATTTATGTTTTCTACTGCATTTCATTTCTCTGCTCCTGTAGTCAAAACATAAGAGTGACCTCGTGGTTGGACTAAGGTATTTGATACCGAGTTATGGAATAGATATAGTTCATATCTCAGAGGTTGACTGTTTTGACTGTGGCTCTCAGTACTGGATTCCCACCAAGTTACAACTATAAAAGAGTGGTGATAAAGGGACGCGTCTTTTTGATACTAAGAAATTCAACCTCGTTTTGGTGTTGCGACTGTGTCTATGGTAATCAGAGAATAGCTTTGATGTTTGAAATGCTACTTTACTGAGCAGTATCATTTGTGGGATCAGACTCACCATTTGCGCTGATATTTTGATATCAGCATCTTACCTTGGCAAAAAAAATGCGAGCCAACAACATTTCAACCTGGTACAGGTAACAAATCCCACTTGACGGAGACATTATTCAGGCTATTGAGCCGATAGATAGCCCTGAAAGCATTCTAACTGTGTGTGGGATATCTTTCTCCTTCTCCCTCTCATGGCTAATGTGTTCACAGAGCTAAAAGATAAAAGGTTAAAAGTAGATAAACGGCCACGGGAGGTAGTCGTCCTTACAATAGGCATCCACTGTGGCTCACAGCTTGTTACCAACACGCTTCAATAATTAATGTGGTTCCCCTCGCTGTTCAACACTCAGGCTTTGATATAAGGTTACCGCGCTTAGGGTCCTGCTACAGGAAGGGCGAGGCTCTCAAAGCGTTTCATGTCTTCTGTTTAATGCCCAAACAGGCACCAGCCTGGCCCTGGGTGTCCCCAGGAATGCTTTAGTCCCAATCAAGGTCAGAATATGCTAGCTATTTTTGGCACCGTCAGCATATTTCACATTCATGATCGGAATCTCTTCTAGGCTGTTCTTTTTAAGGTCCTGTATCATTAGTATTATTTTGGGAGAAAAGTATAAAGATTTTAAAAAGATAAGGAACCACTGTGTCAGACAGATACGTTGTCAGATTAAAACATATGATTGGCAGGTGCTGGGCACCATAGGTTAGCTTGATTAGTCACTGTATTAGCAAGCTGATTTGTTAGCGCACAACTGTACTATCTTGACGCTATCTCACTGTCTGCATCTTAAATATTTCCGTATGGTGCTATGGTTACTGACTCTTTCACAGAAAAGGCCCATACTTGATGCATTGTTACGTAGCGGCATTACCTAGGTGCTGTAGTCTATGCTTTATGGTATAAGCTTCATAAGGAAAATGTTAGCTGCCTTGTTAGTGTTAGCTGATGCTGTATAAACTGTATTTTCTAAATGTAGCTAAATAGCTGTGCTGTCTGCAGCTCATTTATGCTTAGCGCTACTGTGTGTTACCTAGCATTATGTGGGTGTCACGTTCCTGACCTATTTATGTTAGTTTTTGTGTGTTAGTTGGTCAGGACGTGAGGTTGGGTGGGCATTCTATGTTATCTGTTTCTATGTTGGTTTTGGTTTGCCTGGTATGGCTCTTGATTAGAGGCAGGTGGTTTGCGTTTTCCTCTAATCAAGAGTCATATTTAGGTAGGGCATTCTCACTGTTTGTTTGTGGGTGATTGTCTCCTGTGTCAGTATGTTTGTTCGTACCACACTGGACTGTAGCGTTTGTTTGTTTCGTTTTCGTTTCGATGTCGTCTGTTTCCTGTACGTAAGTTTATGTTTAGTTATGTAAGTTTATGTTCAGGTTTCGTCTACGTCGTTTTGTTATTTTGTAGTTTGAAAGTGTTTTGTTTCGTTTCGTGTTTGCCATCATCGTTGTTTAATAAAGATGGCTTATTTCCCAAAGCCTGCGTTTTGGTCTGAGGATCCTTCTCTCCTCACCTCATCCGAGGATGAGGAGAGCGACACCCGTTACAGAATCACCCACCAACACGCTAAGACCAAGCGGCAAGGGAAAACGAAACGGAGTAAGGGACAGGAGAGAAAGGAGCAATGGACATGGGACGAGGTTTTGGATGGAAAGGGTTGCTACACTTGGGAGGAGATCCTAGCTGGTAGAGATCGCCTCCCATGGGAACAGCTGGAGGCACTGAGGAGAGCGGAGGCTACCGGAGAGAGGAACCGGAGCTATGAGGGAACGCGTCTGGCACGGAAGCCGAAAAAGCCCGTAAGTAATTCCCAAAAATTTCTTGGGGGGGGGGCTAGGAGGTGGTGGGCCAAGGGCAGGTAGGAGACCTGCGCCCACTTCCCAGGCTTACCGTGGAGAGCGGGAGTACGGGCAGGCGCCGTGTTACGCAGTAGAGCGCACGGTGTCTCCTGTACGAGTGCATAGCCCAGTGCGGGTTATTCCACCTCCCCGCACTGGTAGGGCTAGATTGAGTATTGAGCCAGGTGTCATGAGGCCGGCTCAACGCGTCTGGTCTCCAGTGCGTCTCCTCGGGCCGGCATACATGGCACCTGCCTTACGCATGGTTTCCCCGGTTCGCCTACATAGCCCGGTGCGGGTTATTCCACCTCCCCGCACTGGTCGGGCAATCGGGAGTATTCAACCAGGTAAGGTTGGGCAAGCTCAATGCTCAAGAGTGCCAGTAAGTCTCCACGGTCCGGTATTTCCGGCACCACCTCCCCGCCCCAGCCTAGTACCTACAGTGTCTACACTACGCACTAGGCTACCAGTGCGTATCCTGAGCCCTGTTCCTCCTCCACGCACTCTCCCTGTAGTGCGTGTATCTAGCCCGGTGCCTCCAGTTCCGGGCCCACGCACTAAGCTACCAGTGCGTCTCCAGAGCCCTGTACACACTGTATATTCTCCCCCTACTAATCCTGATGTGCTTGTCCTCAGCCCGGCGTCACCAGTGCCGGTACCACGCATCAGGGATAGAGTAGGCTTTGAGAATACAGTGTGCCCTGTCCCTGCTCCCCGCACTAGTAGGAAGGTGCTTGTCATTAGCACGGTGCCTCCAGTTCCGGCACCACGCACCAGGTCTACAGTGCGCCATATCCGGCCAGAGCCATCCGTCTCCCCAGCGCCATCTGAGCCATCCGTCTCCCCAGCGCCATCTGAGCCATCCGTCTCCCCAGCGCCATCTGAGCCATCCGTCTCCCCAGCGCCATCTGAGCCATCCGTCTCCCCAGCGCCATCTGAGCCATCCGTCTCCCCAGCGCCGTCTGAGCCATCCGTCTGCCAGGAGCCTGCAAAGCCGCCCGTCTGCCATGAGCCTGCAAAGCCGCCCGTCTGCCATGAGCCTACAGAGCCGTCAGCCAGACAGGAGCCGCTAGAGCCGTCAGCCAGACAGGAGCCGCTAGAGCCGTCAGCCAGACAGGATCTGCCAGAGCCGCCAGCCAGACAGGATCTGCCAGAGCCGCCAACCAGACAGGATCTGCCAGAGCCGCCAACCAGACAGGATCTGCCAGAGCCGCCAACCAGACAGGATCTGCCAGAGCCGCCAACCAGACAGGATCTGCCAGAGCCGCCAACCAGACAGGATCTGCCAGAGCCGTCAGAGCGCCATGAGCAGCCAGAGCCGTCAGAGCGCCATGAGCAGCCAGAGCCGTCAGAGCGCCATGAGCAGCCAGAGCCGTCAGAGCGCCATGAGCAGCCAGAGCCGTCAGAGCGCCATGAGCAGCCAGAGCCGTCAGAGCGCCATGAGCGTCGAGAGCCGTCAGCCTGCCATGAGCGTCGAGAGCCGTCAGCCTGCCATGAGCGTCGAGAGCCGTCAGCCTGCCATGAGCGTCGAGAGCCGTCAGCCTGCCATGAGCGTCGAGAGCCGTCAGCCTGCCATGAGCGTCGAGAGCCGTCAGCCAGCCATGAGCATCGAGAGTCGTCAGTCAGCCATGAGCTGCCCTTCAGCCTGAAAAGGCTAGATACCCAGAACTGCCCATCAGTCCAGAGCTGTCTCTCTGTCCGGAGCTGCCTTTCAGTCCGGAGTTGCCCCTCTATCCTGATCTCCCTCTCTATCTTTATCTACCTCTATAGTCTTATCTATCCCTCTGTCTTGGTTTATCTCTCTGTCCCGGTATTGTCATTATTAGATAGGTTATTAGGAGGATTTTGTGGGGGAAGTAAGAGGGTGGACATTCTTGAAGGGAGGGGGCTAGGATGGATTATGGTGGGGTGGGAACCGCGCCCGGAGCCTGAGCCACCACCGTGGTTAGATGCCCACCCAGACCCTCCCCTAGACTTTGTGCTGGTGCGTCCGGAGTTCGCACCTTGTGGGGGGGGTACTGTCACGTTCCTGACCTATTTATGTTAGTTTTTGTGTGTTAGTTGGTCAGGACGTGAGGTTGGGTGGGCATTCTATGTTATCTGTTTCTATGTTGGTTTTGGTTTGCCTGGTATGGCTCTTGATTAGAGGCAGGTGGTTTGCGTTTTCCTCTAATCAAGAGTCATATTTAGGTAGGGCATTCTCACTGTTTGTTTGTGGGTGATTGTCTCCTGTGTCAGTATGTTTGTTCGTACCACACTGGACTGTAGCGTTTGTTTGTTTCGTTTTCGTTTCGATGTCGTCTGTTTCCTGTACGTAAGTTTATGTTTAGTTATGTAAGTTTATGTTCAGGTTTCGTCTACGTCGTTTTGTTATTTTGTAGTTTGAAAGTGTTTTGTTTCGTTTCGTGTTTGCCATCATCGTTGTTTAATAAAGATGGCTTATTTCCCAAAGCCTGCGTTTTGGTCTGAGGATCCTTCTCTCCTCACCTCATCCGAGGATGAGGAGAGCGACACCCGTTACAGAGGGTTCTAAATGGCTAAATTAGCTGGACATAGTATTAGCTAGCTAGCTATGCTGCCCACCTACTCTCACTTGTGCAGTTATAATGCATACTAACTGCTGCATAGCCATATTAGATAACATTAGCCAGGCTAATATATATATGTAAAATATGTTTAATTGTCACATACACCAGTTAGGTGCAGTGAAATGTGCTGTTTTACAGGGTCGGCCACTGTAGTACAGTGTTCCTGGAGCACATTAGGGTTAAGTGCCTCACTCAAGGGTACTTCAACATATTTTTTTGTTTACTGGCCCAACGCTCACACCACTAGGCTACCTGCCCTACCCTAAATATAAGTGGGTTTACAAGTTTGTCAACTTTCAAAGCAGCATAACTTTCTCCAACTACTGTGTATGAAATACAATTTTGAAGCTAGGAATCTGTACTTTTAGAAACTGTAGAACTAGACTTTAAGCTTAGATATAGCTAGGTTATCACATATACAGTTTGAACCCTGTTTTCTGAGCATTGTATTACATAGCTATGTGGCCTTCCTGCTCAAGCGTATGCAGGCCCATGCTTGGGTCAGTCAGGATGAGGTTCACAGCTGCAGTCAAGTATGAGAAGAATTAGCTCCCTTCTCCATTTCCCCACTTCCCCCGTCACCACCTGTACTGTGGGGCCATGTTCCTTACTGTCGCTCTGAGCTGAGATTTTGGACAGTGAGATTTACATCATAGAGGCTCAGTTTCTCCATTTGTCTCTTGGGCAAAGTGTCATCAATTGTGATTGCAAGAGATTAGGATATACAGGAATCTGCAACAAAGGGGGGGGGGGGACTGGTCAGTCACTGGAAGGAAGAGAATAAAAAGACAAGCGTTAAAGAAATAGTAATTTTCTTTCTGTTTGACATGTGTGGTATCAATATGACAACACATTATATATTTGATTTCAAGGAGGTGTATACCTCTGTTGTGACTTTACTTTCATTAATCTGATGACTGTTATTTATCTAATCAGCTAACTATGTTTAATTGTTACCCAATTAAATGAATTAACTCATTAGGAATTTGGGGCACCACGACAGCGGTTCTTTAAAGAGTTACCATCTCCTGAATTAAACTCTAAAAGGTCTTTACCTATCCCATCCATAAAACAGTTAACGTATTAATCATAACCTCGTATCATATCACCATTCTGAACAGTCATTACCTCCTGTATCTGCAAAAACCCGAGCCTTACTTATGATTCAGTACTTCACAAATTGGCTTAATTATTTATTTACTAGCTAACTAAATGGTAACACAGGATAAACATACACACTTAATACATTAAAACAGGTCACTAGCGGATTGACACAATATGGCAGCTTGTTACATAAGAGATGGAGTGGGTGAGAGAGAGAGAGAGAGACAGAGACATATTTTTTTTATTTATTAACCAGGCAAGGCAGTTATGAACAAATTCTTATTTACAATGACAGCCTACACAGGCCAAACCCTAACCCGGATGACATTGGGGCAATTGTGCGCCACCCTGTGGGACTACCAATCACGGCCTGTGATACAGCCTGGAATCGAATCAGGGTCTGTAGTTACACCTCTAGCACTAAGATGCAGTGCCTTAGACCTCTGCGCCACTCACTTTTGTACATTTAAAAACTACGCTCACAGTAATCATATACTTTGCACACGAACCGCTGCCCGTTTGGAGTAAGAAATCATTAACCTGTCTAGGATCAGCGTGGCGCTAGCGGCACACCCCCCCCCCCCCACTGAAAAACCAGTGCCGCGAAATTCAAAAAAATTATTTTTTTAAAATATTTAACTTTCACACATTAAAGTCCAATACAGCTAATGAAAGACACAGATCTTGTGAATCCAGTCAACATTTCCGATTTTTAAAATGTTTTACAGGGAAGACACAATATGTAAAGATGTACATCTATTACCTAAAAACACATTAGCATAATCCACCATCTTTTATTTGTCCACCAACACCAGTAGCCATCACCAATTCGGCTAAACTAAGATATTTATAGCCCCTAACCAACAAAAAAACTCATTAGATGACAGTCTGATAACATATTTATGGTATGGGATAGGTTTTGTTAGAAAAAAGTGCATATTTCAGGTAGATGGCATAGTTTACAATTGCACCCACCGTCACAAATGGACTAGAATAATTACAATGAGCAACGTGTTTACCTAACTACTAATCATCAAACATTTCGTAAAAATACACAGCATACACGAATCGAAAGACACAGATCCTGTGAATACAGACAATATTTCAGATTTTCTAAGTGTCTTACAGCGAAAACACAATAAATCGTTATATTAGCTTAGCACATAGCAATTAGCAGCCCAGCATTGATTCTAGCCAAAGTGAGCGATAAAAGTCAACATCGCCAAAAGATATTAATTTTTTCACTAACCTTCTCAGAATTCTTCCGATGACACTCCTGTAACATCACATTACAACATGCATATACAGTTTGATCGAAAATGTTTATATTTAGCCACCAAAATCATGGTTAGACAATGTGAAATGTAGACAAGCTGGTAAAGAAAAAGTCCTTGCGCCACTTAGACAGTGATCTACTCTTATACATAAATACTCATAAACGTGACTAAAAAATATAGGGTGGACAGGGATTGATAGACAATTTAATTCTTAATACAATTGCGTTATTACATTTTTTAATTTATCCTTACTTTTCAATACAGTTTGCGCCAAGCGAAGCTACGTCAAAAAACATGGCGTCCTAAGCCACTAAAATGTTTCGACAGAAACACGATTTATCATAATAAAAATGTCCTACCTTGAGCTGTTCTTCCATCAGTATCTTGGGCAAAGGATCCTTTCTTGGGAGAAATCGTCTTTTGGTGGAAAGCTGTCCTCTTGCCATGTGGAAATGTCAACTGCGTTCGGGATGAACTGAAAAGCGTGCCCAACTTTTCACATCGTTGCAAAAATAAATGTCCCAAAATCGCACTAAACGGATATAAATTGCTATAAAACGCTTTAAATTAACTACCTTATGATGTTTTTAACTCCTATAACGAGTGAAAAGATGACCGGAGAAATATAACAGGCTAAACTAACGCTTGGAACAGGAGCGGGTCGGTGTCCAGCACGCGCGTTACGCAGCTCCAAAAGAATGACTAGCTTCAGGGTTTTTTCATTTGTAGGGCCTGTGAACGCGCAATCGACCCCATTGGAATCGTCATCACGTAAAGGCATCCAGGGGAAGACGTAAGAAGTGTCCGTATAGTCATAGCAATGACAGTGCCCTTTTAACTGACTTCAGAAGAGTGGCCAACATTTCTCAAATCTGACTCCATGTCAGGGAAATTGCTGTAGAATGGGCTCTGTTCCACTTAGAGACAAAATTTCAACTCCTATAGAAACTATAGACTGTTTTCTATCCAATAATAATAATAATATGCATATTGTACGATCAAGGATTTTGTGGGAAGCCGTTTCAAAAATTAGCCAAATTAGCATAAATAGTCTAAACAGCGCCCCCATCCCCAACAGGTTAATATACAGTATTTACCTGGAAATGACTTGTTTGTTTGTGTATTTCTCTTAACCGGGCCATCTTGGAAAGAGGGTTGGTTTGGCCTTTCCGCGGCACACTTGTAAGGCTCTGATTGTCCAAAATGGGTCCCCACCTGTCACCTACTGTTGCTCTCCTCTGCCATCGCCCAGCATCGGCGACCCGTCATGTAGTCCTGAACAGAACTACAGAGCTCACTCTACTTCCACTCGCTATGGAAGATGATTTTTTGAAGATACTGTAGGCTAGCCAGCCGTGTAGATGGTTCTCAGTGGTGATGAGAGTAGTAGAATATGATGGTTTGAAGAGTAGTAGAATCGTCCCACTTAAATTAGCTTTTCTAGATACTTTATTTAGGGCAGCTAATCAGCCGTACCAGTGATTGTTTGGGAGGTGACGTTATTGTCTCTACCTTGTGTTGAGATTTCAGAAATCGAACCACTTTGGACGTGAGCTGCATCTCAACGGCTGATATGTTAATTCTTAACCCACCATTTTATACAGTTCATTCAAAAGGAGCGGTTCGTGAGGCTGACACTCTCTGACCTCACTCAAGGGGGCGGTGACTACTCACTTGTACAAAGTTATAGAGACAATTTCCTCTTTTAGTTTCTAAGATCACATCCCTCTCTTAACATAAACACTTTCATAATTTGTCATATTTCATACACAACATAGAGGATGGAAACCTCGTACATGTAGTGTATATACTTTTCACGTTACAGTATTTCCTTTATAACATTTTTAATGACATCACAAAATAACCGAAATGACATTATTATTCTTTAGATTGCCTCTTACCATTCCCCACGTTCTATGTTAGACATATTGTCCCAGTATTCACTTTAGAACGTGTTAGAGTTTTGGCGGGAAAACATCTGTGAAACATAGTCACATTCCTGTGTGAATTTGGAGGTCGATAGCTGAAGGTTCTAATCCTTGATTTACAACAGGGCGTGAACGGTCAGGGTGTGAACAGGGTGTGAACCCCCCACCAGCTCCCCTCTCCCCCCCTCTGCTGGTGAGAGGGGATCTGGCTGAAGTCATCCACTGCAAAGCTGATCCGACCTTTCTGGATCCTAACATGACAGTCATGACACCTTATGAACAGTACACAATTTCTCAAATATTATAACTTTTTTAATCACCTTAAGCCTCTGCTCCATCTGTTTTGATAAATTATTTTGGGATGAGAATTTGGAAAGATGAGGGTAAGGGAGAGTTTGGAAAGATGAGGGTAAGGGAGAGTTTGGAAAGATGAGGGTAAGGGGGAGGGACAGGAGGGTCAAAGAATGAGTGAAAGGAGGATGAAAAATACCGAGTTTAAAAACCTGTTTGAAGAGAGAGCCCATGTTTTGTCTGCCTGCAACCCAACACTATAGGAAATGAGTAGCCATCTCTCTACACTAAGGATTAGGTCGGCAGTCTGTGTGTGTTTACGGGTTTAGGGGTACACACTAGATTATTGACCGGGGATTAAATTAGGGTCTTCAAGAAAATTCCCCAGACTCTACTTTGGCGGTCCGAAAATGTGCAAACACACACCCACATTCACAACATACACAAGCATAGCCAAACACAATCATACATGCATGCTCTCTCACATACAAATGCACCTGCATATGTGTGTGTTTGTGTGTGTGTGTGTGTGTGTGTGTGTGTGTGTGTGTGTGTGTGTGTGTGTGTGTGTGTGTGTGTGTGTGTGTGTGTGTGTGTGTGTGTGTGTGTGTGTGTCTGTGTGTGTGTGTGTGTGTGTGTCTGTGTGTGTGTGTGTCTGTGTGTGTGTGTGTGTCTGTGTGTGTGTGTGTGTCTGTGTGTCTGTGTGTCTGTGTGTGTCTGTGTGTAGAGAGTCCAGTATAGGATTATGTGTGACCGGTCTGCAAGCCAGGCCAGGAGGACAGATAAAGGGTATTGAATCCATGCATGTGTAGAGGCATATTCACACTCAAGTTAGTAATGAAGGGCAAGATAAGAACACCAGCCTATCCACTGTGTAGGTATTAGGGTATGTCCATATGTGTCTTTGCGTGCATGTATACCCTGAGAGAGAGAAAAGCCTGCTTGTAAATCAAACATGTCCTTTCATGTTTGCCCTCGTGCCACATGGCTGACCACAAAACAGCCTTTCAGAAATCTTTAGAATAAACAGAGCGACTGCAGCCCCAGCGGCTCTCTTTGAGATGGTTTCCAGGATCCAAATGCGGCGCTCCGCTCCTGCCAGGGTTCGAGACCTTAATGGGCTGGTGTTTGGGCAAACGGATTATTCCCTGTTTCATATACCTTCATTTTTAAAAGCGTCCGTTAGCCAAATCAGAGGGAGAAGGCCTGCAAAGCCAAACAGACCGCATAATGACAGCCAAGGCCTATGGATGGAGACGGCAGGAAGGTTGTAAAAAAGCTGGAAAAGGGGGCGTGGTTTTCTCTCTCACGATGTGTCTTTATGGGTTTAGGATATGTACTCTCTGATAAAAAAAACTAAAGTAGAAAGCCTTCCCCAAATATAGACTGAAAGGCTACGTCGTAACTCACACACGGAATGCACAGAAGAGTTTTTCCGCTGTCGGCCATATTACTAACAGGAAGAATGGGAATTGATACGACACTGGCGCCATGGGGAAAAGGAATCTCCTGCCATGGTCAGAGCCCAGGCACATACTGTTTAGTCCAGCCAATCGTAAATTACAGCAAACTACAAACTCTTCCTTCCGTTGTGTTAGTCCCCCCCCTCCTCTCTCTCTCCATTTACATTATATATTTTTGTAATTTAGTCATAGTCATAGTAAGTACATTACAATAAAGTAGTTCTCCACAAAGTCAGTGCTAGGAAGACAGGTGCAAGTTTTTTTTCTCCCCGCCAAAAAATATTTATCTCACACACATACAGATGTAGGATCTTAACTTGACCTATATTGTCAGAGCTAAATGATCCTGCAGCAACAGGATTTGAACGTTTAGTCCATAATGTTGCTTGATCGGTGGTTAGGGTATTAGCTGGCCAAAAGTAGGCTAGATGAAAGTACAATACTGTTATTATAATGTGTTTTAGTGTCGGTTTTCAGTGAATGTATGTAAATCGCAAAGCTCAACTGCATTTCATGCAGTGCAGAAAAGTTATCAGCAACAAAGAGTGATCAAATTAAGATCTTGCATCAGTACACTCTATGGGGGTATCTTTGAATCCAGTCCAACTGTGGGGGTTTGTGATTAGTGTTGTGGGTCTGGGATTGGTAATCTGTGCCCAGATTTAAGGCAACATGAGCAGCGCTATCCTCAATCGTTAAAAGTCTATTTAGAAAGCCCTAGAGTCTATTGACGTGTTGGCATATCAATCAAATTAGCATAGTAAAAAATCCCCATCAAAATCCGTCTGTTTAAGCTAGAGATATTTGTTGCATGGGCTGTGTCTCAATCCACCATATCCGCAGGTGTCGGCATTCTGCATCTCCTGTGGAAGGTGGCAAAGCTACAACGGTATTTGGGCTAGAAACTAACATGACCCCACTATAGAAAGCGTGGTGAACCCGATTACTTTCTCCGTTTTGCTCTACAACCCCCACAAGTGTTTCTAAGAGTGTAGGACAGACACTTCAAATCATACTTCCTTTTTACAATTTTTTGGACGATCTGTTTTACCATGTATGAATTATCCTTGGTATGACACTTAAAACAATTCCATATGTCATATGTTAGCTTAGTAGAAACCCAGCCCTGGGCCCTTAGACTCTAGACGTGTTCACCCAGTGACCCTTTGTACTAAAACGTGTACATAAAACACAACAAAACACCAGTAGCTAAAATAATCCAAACATGGTGCTAAATTTAGCCTCTAGTGTTGTTGAACTAGAAGTTAGCCACAATAACTGCTTTAGGATGTGATGCATAGAGGCCTCACATTCTAGTCCTGTGGAGTTGGTGGCCCTGGTTGGTAGAGCACATCCAGAACTCAATGACTGATATATTTATGAAGGTCAAAACAAAGGCCAGAGAAGGGGTCCTTTTTTTACTTTTACTTGAGTGTTCGAGTACTATAATGTTAAAATATAGATACTCAATCAGCCGTCATTAGCGACGGAAATATATTGATTCATTAATTCAAAGATTTCTCTATATCACTTTTTTTAAATGGCTATCAATACTATGTACAATATAAATGAATCAAATGTGAATGTTGAAATGCTGAATGCATCATCTGTTTGAATAATCACAAAAGCTCTACCACCAGGGCCATATGACAGACAGATTGAGCCAGACCAATTATTCTCCCTTTGTTTCTTCCTGGTTGTGTTCTTAGATCTCCAAAGAGCCAGAGTGTGTTTTGATGTCTTTGAGTGGCGTCGGTGGATGGCATCGGGCAGAGCTCTCCATAAAGGGCAGGGTGGTGACGGGGCTCAAGCCTTTGTCCAGATGGCACATTGCCAACACGACCTTGTCAGCACCTGCTCCCGAGGCACTTTGTCCGGGCACCGCCGTCGGAACAGAGACAGGCACTCACTGGCACATCGTGCCACCCCATCACCATGGCAGCTAATGAGTCTCTTGCTTAATTAAGAAAACCAGCTTAATGCATGGGGGGAAAAATACATATGCTGGACTGTGACCAAAACAACAGAAATAAATAATTAGGAAAAAAGGAATGATCGCAAGATCCGAAATATCATTAAAATTAGAAATGTAAATCTCCTTATCACCCCCTTCCCCCAATGTCACGTATTAGTACTGGTGCTACAAATATTCAATTAATAAACGCATGGATTTTGATGAACTTTGTATTATTTTGGGTTGTCTTCCAAGTTTACCTTATCAGGAAATGTCACCTTGGACTAGGCCTCACTGGTCTGTTAAATAGTGTCAGTTCATCCTTTTTTTATCTTTATTTTTTTTTTTTTAAAGCGCACTCAGTATCAGGGCCTTTCCTGTGAGATGGGAGGCCGTGTTTATGCCTGATTAGCTGAGCACCACAACATGCACTGCTTTTACTCTGGAAAAAAGCAATAAATCATTTAGATTTTATTCAACTCAAATTAATGCCGCCTGCGTGTAATGGAATTATGCTGTTTAAAATGTCACACGTCAGCCCCTCCCCTCCCCTTGGACGCACACAGATGCCACCCCTCTCACACACACATGTCCCTCAACACCCCTCACACCCCTCAATAATAAACACCTGCAAACATACCAGATGAAAATGTCCTTTTAAGAATGTCAGCCAGATCAAGCAACGATGAAAAAAGAGAAGAGAAAGAGAAGTGTCCCTGCACGTCTGAGAGAGCAGCAACTCAGAGTGCGGCCCACAGCGAGGAAGCTAATGTGCAAACTTGTTTCTGTCCTCTACGGCTCCATCATTTATTCAGCAGCTCCGCGCTCGAGACGGGCCACTCGCATTTGCTTGATACTCAATTATACATTAGTG